>NC_080420.1:33113230-33373230 GCF_029873635.1 Malania oleifera | reverse complement strand
AACCAAACATATCTCACAAGTATAATCCTAATCACGTAATAGGCATTTGCATGATTAGATTATTTTTTTTGGTTATCCGTATGCACTACAACCGGATCTTAGGGCTATTCTGCAAGTCTCTTCACCTAATTATACATAAATAATGCAATGAAATCATTATAATTAATACATAAGATTTAGACTAATGTACAACACAATATAGCAATAAGTACATATACAACAATGACTGCTCAAGTGCCACACATAGGTGGTCTCCAGTGTTGGGGTGGCTACCATCTGCATCCACCCTCTCCTTGCTGGTTATCCCCATCTGGTGTCCTGCCCCGTTATTGTTATGTAGCTCTACCATCTCTACCCTGATTGAAACACATGTGCAAACAACCATATTGAGTGATTTCAAATGAAATTGTGTTTCTTTCACAACATTGCACGCAATCTCCATCTACACTCATACTCCTCCTTACACTTAGATACTTATAATTGTGGGTTTATTTGCACCATGTATAGGTCATGGTGCATTTGAGCATGAAAATCCCACACCGTAGCTATCAACTGATCCTTAGACTCAAAGATCATCCCCTTACACAAATTAGACGACTCATCCCAACGAGTGACTTGTATAAAGAGCTCCTCTTGGCGTGTCACATCTGTAGCCTCTAAATCAATTTCGGCGTACATTGGAGGTTCATCCATGAACTATATATTGTAGATGTCATCATTCGTTTCACGGGGAGACGGATTCACATTATTGTAGACGACAACGTTTTCGTAATCAGTGAACTCATTTAACCCTTTAGCAGTTTCCTACTTATTGTTTTCCTCGTCTTCTAAATGAACATCATTCGTAATGTTCATCATACTCCCTTTTACCAAACAAAATTGCAATAATAATAATAATAATAATAATAATAATAATAATAATAATATAATAACAATAATAATAATAATAATAATAATAATAATAATAATATTATTATTATTATTATTATTATTATTATTATTATTATTATCAGTAAAGGGACAATTTATTAAATAGGGAGAAAAGGCATGAAGGCGATGCCACCCATGGACAACAAAGTAATTAGAAAAATTTTTAAAAAATCAACAAAGTCTCCTCTTAAAATCGTTTATGCTTCCACCTATTCAAAGAAGAGCATTTTCATCGACAATCGATCATAATATTTTCACAACTTTCATACACATCTGTATACATTCATACTACATCAAACATGTGAAGAAAATTCAGTAGATTCTCCTCTTAAAATCGAGTATACCCATCCATGCTTTCACCTATTCAAAGAAAACCATTTTCATCGACAATCAATCACAATATTTTCACAACTTTCATACACAGTTGTATACATTCATAACTTTCATACATAGTTGCATACATTCATACTATGCAAGTAGTATTTTCTAATTACATATACATATTAGGGAACAATGAATTAACATTCCCAATTATACAGAAATAATGCAATGAGATCATAAGCATTAATACATAAGATTCAAATTAATGTACACAATTTAGCAATAAGTACATATACAAAAATGACTACTCAAGTGCCACACGCAGGTAGTCTCCACTGTTAGGGTGGCTACCGTCTGCATCCACCCTCTCCTTACTGATTATCCCCATCTGGTCTCTTTCCCAGTCACTGTCCTGTAGCTTTACCATCTCTGCTCTGATTGAAACACATGTGCGGACAACCATATTGAGTGATTTCGAATAGATTGTGTTTCTTTCGCAACATTGCACGTAGAAACTCATAACTGTGGGTTAAACTGCACCATGTATAGGTCATGGTGTGTTTGAGCATGATAAATCCACACCATAGCTATCAACTGATCCTTGGACTCAAAGATCATCCCTTTACACAAATTAGACGACTCATCCCAACGAGTGACTTGTATAAGGAGCTCCTCTTGGCGTGTCACATTTGCAGCCTCTACATCAATTTTGGCGTACATTGGAGGTTCATCTATAACTATGTATTGTAGATGTCATCATTCGTTTCATGGTGAGACAAATTCACATTATTGCAGATGGCAACGTTTTCGTAATCGATGAACTTATTTAACCCTTTGGCAGTTTCCTACTCATAGTTTTCCTCGTCTTCTAAATGAACATTAATGTAATGTTCCCCCTCATCTAATGCAATGTTCATAATGGCGTACAAATCAATAGGGACTTTAGCGCACCCAGATTGTTCATTTGTGTGCTAAATAGGCATTTCATATGTCAACGTCTGGAATGACTATCTTGCACCTTCATTCAAATCCACTGTAGTCAAATTATCCCCACCAAACTCCACACTCATGTACTGCTCAACCATGCCACACGCAACCATTTCATAATGAGGTGTTGGTTGGGTGTCTTCTTTCACTTCAGCCACTTGTTCCCCAGGCATCAAGGTCTGCCTATCCTCAGCAACACCAACTTCTGTATTTAATATTTAAGGAATGGTCTCCACATATAACTCCACTGTGTAAATATTCGGGCAGGAGGTGTGTGCGTCCAATGCAATGTGCAGACCATAGTCATTTATTATAGGAACAAACTCAAAGAGTACTGTATCATTTAACCCCCATATAAGGTATCTTGTGGTCACCCGCAATGTATACTGGTTTGGATTGATATGCAAATATTTGTATATCTTAGCATAAAATTTGTTTAATTTTTCCCTCTTGCCAATTCGAATTGCTCGAACAAGCTTAGTACAATAACCAACACCATCTACTCTTGTGATAATTCCCCCCCCCCCCCTATGTACAATAGGACAGTCACCAAAACACTACTTGAGCTTCCTACCATTTAGACCAGCCCTCACAAAATAGTAAAGACCTATAAGAAATAGAAAATTGCATATTTTAGAATTCAATTAATTGAAAATAGTAAAGTCCTAATAAATATTTTATACATGTATTCTATACATTGTTGTTCTCTCTCTCCCCACTTGCAGTGGCTACATGTCCCCCCAGTACGCAATTGATGGTTTGTACTCTATAAAATCTAATGTCTTTAGCTTTGGGGTTTTGGTGTTGGAGATAATAAGTGGAAAGAGAAACAGAGGATTCCATCACCCTGATCATCACCTTAATCTTCTTGGGCATGTAAGTGTGTTGTCTGTGCTGTGTGTGCATTACAATGTTTGTGGTACTAATGATACTATTAATAATTGTGTAGGCATGGAAACTCTACATAGGGGATAGGCCTTTGGAAATTATTGATTTATCAGTGAGGGGCTCATGCAATATGTCTAAAGTGCTGCGATCGATCCATTTGGGTTTATTATGTGTGCAATGACTTTCAGAAGATAGGCCAAGCATGTCATCTATCGTACTGATGTTGGGTGGTGAGGGTGCATTGCCTCTGCCAAAGCAGCCTGACTTTTTCAACGAAAGGGATCCATTAGAGGCTGATTCCTCAAAAAGTAATCATGAAAAACAATGTTCAAGCAACGAACTGTCCATTACACTGATAGATGCTAGATAGAAAAAATCTCATGTTGATGTTTTGTCTCAAAGCCACTTAACCGTTTCAAGTTAAATCCATGGTTGTTGTTGAAGACCAGAGCGGCCTTATGTATTGCCAACCATGAATCAGCTCCCTAGTGTAAATTTCCTTTGTATTATATAGTTCTCTATCCATTTTTTAAGAAACAATACTTCTCTAATTTGAGTTAAAAGTAGAAATTTTTTTTATAGCACCATGGAATCTCTCTGGTTTTTGGCAACTTGATGTACCAAGCTAAATTTTTATTTGTAACTCTGCGTGCATCTATGGTTTTCCTTTTTCCTTCTAGATTGCATATAGATTTTCTTGCCGTCCTTTTATACCATAATTCTAGGTAATGCACCTGGATCATTTAGGCCCTGAAGTACCTATAGAAACAGTAATCGTCTAGTACTCAAATGATGGTTGCATTAGGGCAAACAACTGAACGAAATTGCTAGGAGACGCAGCAGACATCAATTCTGCATATAAGTTAAACTACTCTGTCAGACTGATAATGATACGATAATTACATCGTACCTAATAGTGATGGAAGTTGTGTGGGACTGTTGCATACAAGTTCTGTTTCCATGTATTTTTTTGTTGCAATAATAGAGAAGAATGAACGTCAGGAGCATACGCACACAGCAAAAATGGAGTGCTCTGTGTTTCTGCATAACCTCTTTCCTTTTCTTAAATTTGTTTTACCAAGACCAGTGACCAGATCACCCTAAACGATGTGGGTGTTAAAGACCCACGAAGCATTGTCTCTAAACTCCATTTTAACTTTTTCATATGAATGGTCTTTCTGAATTGGGTTCAGAGGCAGGCCACAACAGCTGGGCGTAGCCTGCCAGGCTTGTGAGAGGACAAATGGGCATTATCATAAATAAGTTCTTCAGGCTCACGGAGGAGCAGCAAGTGACTCTCGTGGCAGCCCAAACCAATAGATTTTCATCACTTCAAGTACTCATGGTCTGTTTTAAATTCCCAAAGTCTTCTTACCTAGAGGAAAAATGGGTAGGCGCATGATGTGTATACTTAATATAAAATAGGCACTTTTCCACAATTTCATTTTGTTACACAGAGTACCAAAGATTTTATAGTGATTCAAAATTTAAAATACTAATTTACATGCTTGTCAAACTACGGGTTGTTTAATAGGGAACCCCGTCAAAGAGAGTCGACTCAACATATGCAAATGGGAACAGGACTACTGCTTTTGCAAAACGGATTCGTACGAGTATTTTTCATTTCATTTAATAGGTTCTTTTTCATACAAATTTTTACTTTATTTTATTTATAATACTTCTAACTTATTTCATTGGAATGTATAAAATAAATTATATATAAGAAAAGAATACGAGGGAATGAAATTGTTCTTTTACACCTTCTTAGCATATAATTTCTATATTTCATTTCACTCTAAAGTTATGTTCAAGAGTGCGGATTTTTCAATTCTCAAATTTGGATTTTACAGATTTGGATTAGCTCGGTATAACCCACACAAATTTAAATCTAAAGTAATCTAACCCACACAAATTTAAATCTAAAGTCAAACATCAACCTCTATTGTACATGAACAAGCAACCATTATTATTATTATTTTTTTTTTCAGTAGAGAATGAGAGAGTTCCAAAATTCATTCTAAATTTTTCATCCTACTTTTCTCAACTTGGGAATGGAGTAAAAAAATTTATTCCAGCACATGAACAAGCAGCCATTATTATTATTTTTTTTTCAATAGAAAATGAGACAGTTCCATAATTCATTCTAAATTTCTCATCCTATCAAACATGTTGTTTTAACATAAATAAAAGATTAAAAAAATACAAATCATATAATATAATTTCTTGCTATCAAACACAAAATTTCATATGCACTCATCATTTATTCAAATAAATTTAAGATGAATAAATTAAGACATGAAAAAAACCCTAACCTTAAATTGGGCATTCCCAAAGGATGTTTCAAATCACCAAATTTACTTCAATATAACCAAATCCAACGTATACAATACCAATTTCTACAACAAACTAACACAAATTTCAACTAAAATTTCAAAATCTTAGCAAAATAAGAACAATGTTTAATGTAGGAAAGCATAATGTATCTCCCTTCTTTATAACTACCTTCCCAACGTTTGAATTATACAATCCGAACCCAACAGTCGCCTGCAAATTCAAAACCTTATCAGATCGTCCTCCCCCTCTGCACTCTCTTCTTCACTCTCGGCCTCCTTTGCAAATTGCAGAGAGAGAGGAAGGAGGAAGAAAAGAAATATCAGAGCAAAAAATGCTACTCCAAGTAGCGTTTTTTGGCCACCACGCGTCAACGAGCAGTGAGGTCTCCTAGATTAAAAGATGTTGGATCATCTAGCATTTTTTGGGGTATATCAATTGTGGAAATAAAGTTCCACCCGAACTTTTTTTAAAATATTTTTAATTAAATTAAAATTAAATTCAAAAAAATTCGAAGACATTAATAAAAATAAGTCATGTAACTTACTCATGGCGACATTTGGAACGTAAAATAATATCATATAAATATAGGAAGGAATCATATCTCTTGATGTAGCTATAAAAGAAAGCGCTACTATAGTAGCCCCTAGGATGTTGCATAGTGGTAAGGGTAAAACAAGGGCTCCAAGAGGTTTGGTTTGATTTTTCATTGGATCACTTTTGATTTATATGGCTTTGATATATTTAACTTGCGTAACTTAATCTAAAATTAAAACTATTCAAGTTTTGGACACATCAATCACTTATTTTTAGTTATTTTTTTTATGTTGTGACAAATCTCACAAATAAAATTTTCAACAAAAAAGGAAAAAGAAAATAAAATATATAACAACTCAATGAACAAATTTTTAATTTCACACATTAGTAACATTTGATTTTTTTAAATATTTTTCGGCATACTAGGATAAATTTTTATGTTTAGTAGTATTTGATATAGAAAAAAAAGAATATAATAGAATATGATGTTTTTTCAATTTTTTTTTTCTTTTTCTTCTCAATTAAAATCATGGCTCCAAATGGAACCTTAATAATTTTTGTTAGTTTATTCTTCTTTTAACCAAATGTATGTTTGTTCTTTTAGGTTATTAATTTTTGGATATTCTAAATGTAATTTTATTTAAATTTAGTTCAATTCATGTTGTGCAAATTAATGTGCAGCGAAAAAATCAAATCACACAATGCAACAACCAATGATGAAATATACAAAAAACACAATCACACATATTATACAAAAGCAATAAAACAATGACACAAAAAATCACGTGGTTCGGCAATGCTTACATCCACGTTAGCAAATGACTATGAATTTTCACTATCTTGTATCCAAAGACATTGAGTTACAACATTCAACATTATATATATAATAACCCTCTTCAACCCCCGGAGGTTTTCCCCCCGGAAACCTAACCTATTCAACTTCCCAATTCAAAATTTGAAAATACAATGCTGAGTAACTGTGCAAAACCATTGATGATTTAGTTCTGATGCCAAATCGTCGATATAAATCTGCAAAGTCGTCAACTAATTTCGTCTGAACCTGAAACCATCGAGCAAAACCATCGACTATTTCTTCTGCACACCAACTTCTCTGGTTTTCTACCATATTTTCTTTGTACATGTGTTCCACTCAATATATAAGCCACATATTACAACAATCTTCACATTGGCAAATATACACCCCTTAGAAGAAAATTGAAAACATAACCTGCAACTCCACCTGGTACAATAGGTTGGGACCGCCTCCTGTCTAGTAACCGGAGACATTAAGCAAGTCCAAGCAATGCTTGAACTTATTCATGGTAACATGCTTTTTGAATGCATTTTCTACATTCTCAGAAGTGTGAACTTTCTCAAGCAAGAGTTCATAAGAAAAGACCAACTCCTGAATCTTGTGAAACCACACATCTATGTGCTTGGTTCTCACATGATACACTTGGTTCTTTGCCAAATAAATGAAACCTTGACTATCATAACGTAGTTGAAAACCACCTTATTGAATACCTAGCTCCTTGACTAAACCTGTAAGAACCCAAACCGTGATATATGGGCTTAAATAATTAAGAGAGGGGTAAAATTAGAATTTGAACAAGCTTCGTCGATGAAGCCAGAATTCATCAACGAAGGCCTTGTATTTCTCATCGACGAAGTTCATAGGCTCGTCGATGAGGAGAAGCCGAGAGATTTTGGGAAACTGGGAATCTCAGACTCGTCCACGAGGTCACTGTTTCATCGACGAGCTGTCTATATGACCTCGTCGACGAGGACACCATTTCATCGACGAGGACGGCCGAGTCAAAGGGCTATAAATATCCTTTCTCTTTGCTTCCAAGCTAAGAAAACTAAATTCTCTCTCTTTCTCTCTAGAACTCATCCTACACTTCCTCTCTCTAAATTTCTTTGTTGTTCATCACTGGAATCGACGATCTGACGTTACCACGAGGATCAGGGAAGGATTCTCTACAAAACCTACGGATCGGAATCCCGTTTTGGAGATTTTTGGGTTTTGGCATAAAATCGAGGTAAGGCTCAATTTTATTTTCTGATCCGGTAGTTTGATAGGGGACAGAGTCATAAGTATTTTCTGTATTGTGTTTTGTAGATTTTGAGAACTCAGTTCACTATTTAGGAGCCTTAGAGTTCGGGATTTACTATTTGGGGAAAAGGTAAGGGAATACCGTTTATATTAGTTGTTTTTGAAATTGGACTCGGTGGAACTGTGGTCCACGGTCCTGTGTGTGTTTTGACTACTCATTTGGGGGGGGGATCTAACGGGTAAAACTATGGGTTTTCATTATTACAGTTTTGGGAAAAGGGGGTGACAGGCTGCATCCTTGGTTTTGTTGAAAACCGTGTATATGATGATTTATATTATGATATAAGGATGACCGTGCCTTGACTTGTTTAAACTGTATGTGTTCGGAAAACCATGATTTTAGATTACCAAATGAGTATGGTTTGTTTGGTTATATGAGTATGCATGTTTCTGTTTTGATTGAAATGCAGTAGGAACTGGGTTCCAAATTATTCCAGGTACGAAAAAGTGTCCGGCTCTATATCCAAGGGCGTGTGTTTATCGCCTACTATGCAGGCAAGAGTGTTCGGCTCTATATTCGAGGGCGTGAACCTATACCGGCTGATCACCGAAGGGTGTGGATCCACCAATTAGCGCCGATACGATGTCATGGTAGTCTGGGACTAGCCATGTGCCGGTGACATCGTGTATCGTGGGTTGGCTACGGGCTAACGCCGAATATCATGGACCGGCTTCGGGCCGAGGGGTGTGACGACACCAGGTAGATCATGGGCGTGCGTACGCGTGTGTGTGCGTGTATGCACTGTACTAGAATTGCATTGTGAAAACATTGGAAACGCTTTTAACTATGTATATATTTGTTGTCATGATAACACTCAAATGCCACACACTAATGTAACATGTATTTGCCTTACTGAGATGTGTCTCATCCCTACTGTACGTACATTTTTACAGGTCCTTCGAGTAACCGGAACTAGCGTCCTTGGGTTAGGAGCGTAGTGGCCGGTGTACTCCGGGTAGCGCTTGGGTAAGTGCTAGGACTTGTATTTTGTGGGTTGCCGTTTTGAGATGTGTTGGGCACCCGTTTGTATGTTATTTGATGGAACCTTGTTTCTGCTCTTGTATAGACTTTGGTATGGTACTATATGTATAGAGTATGACCTTTTTCCGCTGCGTATATTCTGTTGTGTTTGGATGTGTATAGGGTGCTTGGGAACCCCATGGGGTCGGACCCTCATCCTTTGTACTGTATCTTTGGATGTTTTTTTTGGATATAGGGATAGGTTAGGTTACATTCTCACCCCTGGGTCCCATTTCCGGGTTCAGGGTGTGACAAAACCTGTAAGCCACAATGCTTCCTTCGCAGCTTCAATGACTGCCATATACTGTAAGAACCCGATATGTGTTATATGGACTAAATAAATAAAGGGAAGGGTAAAATGGTAATTGAGTAGGCTTCGTCGACGAAGCTAGAGTTCGTCGACGAAGACCTTATGTTACTCGGTGATGAATTTTAGGTGCTCATCAACGAGGAAAAGCCGAGAGGTTTCAGGAAACTAGAAATCTCAAGCTCATCGACGAGGTCACTATCTCGTCGACAAATTGTCTTTAGTACCTCGTCGGCAAAGTCGCCTTCTTGTCGACAAGGGCGGCCGAGTCAAGGGGCTATAAATATCTGTTTTCATTACTTCCAAGTTAAGAAATCTCAAATCCTCTCTCTCTCTCTAGAACTCGAAAATATTCTCTCTCTCTCTCTCTCTCAAGATTTCTTCGTCATACGTTGTTGGAATTGTCAATCAGAAGTTACCATGAGGATCAGGGAAGGATTCTATTAGAGATTTGTGGATCGGATCTTCATTCTGGGCCTTTTTGGGTTTTGGCGTAAAATCGAGGTAAGGCTTGATTTTCATTTCTATTTCGATAGTTTTGTAGAGAACGGAGTCATGAGTATTTTCCATACTATGTTTTGTAGGTTTTGAGAACTCGGTTCGCTGTTTAGGAGCCGTAGAGTTCGGGATTGGTCATTTGGGGGAAATGTAAGGGGATTCTATTTATGTCGGTTATTTTTGAAATCGGACTCGGTAGAACTATGGTTCACGGTATTTTGTGCATTTTGGTTACTTATTTGGGGAAATCTAACAGGAAAAGCTATGGGTTTTTCATGTTACGATTTTGGGGAAAAGGGAGTATTGGGTTGCATCCCTGGTTTTGTTGGAAAACCATAAATATATTGTGATATATATTGTGTTATAGGGATGGTTGTTCCTTGACTTGTTTAAACTGTATATGTTTGGAAAATCATAATTTTAGATTACCAAATGGGTGTGGTGTATTTGGTTATATGAGCATGCATGGTTGTGTTTGTTAGAATGCAATAGGAATTGGGTTCCAAGTTGTTCCAGGTACTAAAAGAGTGTCCGGCTCTATATCTGATGGCATATGAAATCGCTGGCCATGTGTGGCAAGAGTGTCTGACTCTATATCCAAGGACGTGAGCCTTACCAAATGATCACCGAAGGGTGTGGATCCACCAGTTGTACCGGTAAGATGCCATGGGAGTTGGGACTATGCCATGTGCTAGGGATGCCGTGTAATTCGAGCCGGCTTCAGGCCAAAGGGTGTGACGACACCGAGTTGCTTGATCATGTGTGTGTGTGCGTGTATGCACTGTACCAGAACTGAATTGTGAAAATACTAGAATTGCATTGAACTGTGTATGTTGTATGTCATGATAACACTCATATGCCACACACCGATATAACTTAGATCTGCCTTACTGAGATGTGTCTCACCCCCACTATACGTACATATTTTTAGGTCCTTCGAGTAACCGGAACTAGCGTCCTTGAGTTAGAAGCGTAGTGGTCGATGTACTGCGGATAGCGCTTGTGTAAATGCTAGGACAGTTGTTTTTGAATTGTCATTTTTGGGATATGGTTGGCAACCGGGTTTATGTTTTATGTTATGGAGCCTGGACTCCTATTGTATAGACTCTGGTATGGTACTGTATATGTATAGAAAGACCTTTTCTACTGTGTATCTGTAATGTATATGAATGTGTACAGGGTGCCTAGGAACCTCACGAGGTCGGATCCTCATTCATTATGTTGTATCTTGGGTTATTTGTATGATACAGGGACAGGTTAGATTACATATTCAACCTTGGGTCCCTTTACCGGGTTTGGGGCGTGACATATACTCCGACTAAGTTGTAGATAGTGCAACAAGAGACTGTTGTAGAGACTCAGAAAAATTTAATTTATGAAAGTAATAAAGGAAAAGAAAAGAAAAGAAAAAGAATGAAAAAAAGGAAAAAGAAATTATAAAAAAGGGCATCAGCAGGATATCGTCGACGAGCCCAGGGTCTTCGTCGACAAACGTCCTTCTTGGTCTCGTCGACGAGTACACATGTCTCGTCAATGAAAAGATATCAAGAGCATAAATTTGCAGGCTATTAAGGATTTGTCGATGAACCCACTATCTTGGTCAACGAACATCCTTCTATGCATCATCGATGAATCTATTCTTTGTCAACAAACACCCTTCTGTTACTCGTTGACGAATATACGTGTCTCGTCGACGAGGACACGTGGCCAGCAGTCTATATATATGCTGAAATAAGAATTTCAGCGTGAATTTTATTTCTCACTCCACTCTCTCTCTCTCTCTCTCTCTAAATTCAGTTTCTTTCCTTTCTCTCTTCATTCTCAGCTCCATTTTAGCCCATTTCGATGATCCAAAGTTACCACAATGATCTAGGGGCGATTCTCTGCAAGTTGACCATAGCAGATTGTTGATTTGAAGTCCTTAGGCACCACTCCAAACTAAGGGTAAGTGAGTTATTTTAGGGTTTAAATGATTGTTTGGGATATGTGGACCCAGGAAATGTGTTAGATGGTAAATATATTGGTGTTAAGTTGATTGAACTAGGGAAAATGTGATTTCAAGATTTGGAATTTTGAGCATTGCTGGCGTGATTTAGGGATTTTCAACAAACTTCTCAGGAAACAGGTAAGGGGATAGACTAAGTTAGATATTTTCAGAAAATTTATTATTGAATATATAGTATCTAATTCATAAATTTATATATAGATTATTAGTATAGTTTTTAGGAATACTGATGTTAAACTAAGAAAACCCTAGAAACAGATCTAATAATAATATTTTCAGAAAAATATGCTTTTTCCAAACAGATAGCATGATATATATATATATATATATATATAGTAGCACTCACTTATGTGGCATGAGTATATATTTTACAGCATTAATAACTTGTCAAAATATTTTATGATTCCACAGAACAAGCATGATTTCATAATACTTTATTTTTAAAAAAACTATAAACCATGCAAAAATTATATTTTCAGTATATTATGCTATTCAGCCGGTGCAGATGCCGTGATTATTCAGCTGACCCAAATACTGTGATATTTTAGTTGGCTCAGATGCCGTAATATTTCAGCTGCCATAGATGCCATGAACATATTTATATGCATATAACAGTTTAATTAGAAATATTATTATTTTGGATTTTACACAGAATCATGAAACAACATATACAGTATTTACGAAATTTACTATATGATAGTAGAACCCTGATGGCTTAGTTTAGTTTCAGAGCACGGTTCCGTAGCTATCAGTTCAGATAGTGCTACCACACATCTCAGATAGAGTGTGAGAGTTGGATAGTCGATTAAGCCCAGAGAAGAGTAGTGTGCCCCTTTAGCAGTCTGGACCAGGCTGGGCAGGCTAATCTTACTTACAGGCTAATTAGTTTTGGCTTAGCGTGGTAGGCCAACCATAACTAGGTCCTGCCTACGGGCCACACCTATAAATGAAAACATACTAACCATACTTGTCGCTGACTACCTTAGCATCACTCGGCGTCAGAGCAAAAACCCTGGAAATACCTCACCCGACATGGCACTCACCCGAGTGTTTCTTCCCACAAGTCGGGCAAGCTGGAAAAGGATGCACACCCTGGAAACCACGATTCCCTGTCTCCTACCTCCGATCTCTGTAGTAGTCACCTCTCTTTCACAAACCATGACCAACCCCCTACTGGGAACCAAAAGGGGTGGATCTCTTCTTCTGTCTCTACTCCTCGGCCTCCAGTCGCTCCCCAACCTCTGCTATTGTGGCCCTATCAACCAGCTCAGCAAAATCCTGCAATTTCAGTATTAACACCTACTTATATATTTCTTTCCTCATACCTCTTTCAAACTATCGTACCTTTTTCGCTTCATCTGGAATAATGTATGGGGCGGAACGATATAGTTCAATGAACCTCGCCACGTACTGCTGCACTGTCTACTGTCCCTGCTTCAGATTCAGGACCTCCTCTATCTTAGCTTCCTTGGACAAGGCCGAAAAATACCTATCAAAGATTATCTCCTTGAATCTCTCTCATGTCATCTCCATAGGTACTATCCTCTGTTGCTCTAGAAGTTTCACTGCCATCCACCACCTCTCGGCCTCTCTAGTCAGTTTATATGTTGTTAGCTTTACCGTGATCCCAAAAGGGGGGGTGAATTGGTATTTTTAAAATCTAACCCCTAGGTATTCCTCCTAACAGTAGTATAGTCACAATCCTATGGTTAATCTAGTGCAAGTAATATCATAAATTAAATAAAGCAGTTTAATCAATTACACAAGCACCAGAAAGCAGTAAAGAGAAGGGTGACACATAGATACGTTATCGAGGTTCGGCCAACTGCCTATGTCCCCTCCTTGGAAAAACAGCACAAGGATTATCACAATAACTTGCTCACTTAAACGGATGGAGTGGCACCTATACAAACCAGGTCAAATTAACACAGGGCTGACCTCAACCTTTACACCAATCCTTACCGGGCTGGATTACCACCCCCTCAGGTCATGCCTGGAATCTTTCAGATATACAATCAAATGGTACAATATAAAAGTGCTTTCACGTAAAGCATATTTGTACCCAAATGCGCACAATCACAAACACCATAGATGATTTAAAATGTAAGTTCAGTGTGGTCTAAATAGTTCAACTCTCAAATGTATTTTGTATCAGTGTAATACGTACATAAGAGTGTCAACGACAATCTATGTATTTCAAGGTATAAAATCAAACGTGCTCACATAGAATATCAAGCAAGCCTCAAGAGTATCTATCAACAGAATATCTCAATCACATAAATATGTATATGCTTGGACTTGCAAAATATATATGATCTTTGTTTTTAGCAAAAAATATATAAGTGAATAAATATTGCAACAAAGATGTTTCACTTCAAAAACAAATATCTCCTCAAATGATTTTCAAAATAAAGAGCAATAGATATTTGTAAATGATTTTGAAAATATTTCACAACCAAAAGCAAATACGAGCTTCTCAAGATGTTGCAACGAATATGCAATCTTAGAAGATCTAGTAAAGTCTTCTTAGGATGAACTTATCAACAAAGTCCCCTAAGAATCCTTTTGGTTTGGCTCTCAATAAAAATGGATCAATCTCACAACAACGAGAGAGCAGACCTTCCTATCTAAACACTCAAGAACACTTACAGATGATTTAATGAGTTTTGAATGTAAGTTAGAGTGTATTTGGAAGAGTATGAGTAATGAGAAATATTTTGCTTGAGAGAGAATTTGATTTTCTATTTTTTCTAATCAATGCTTAATTCTCCCAAATGAAAGAGTATATATAGACATATCAGAATTTTTGATCGTTGGGGACCTGTTAAAGATTGTTAGAAAAGTTTAATGACGTTTAAAATATTTTAACCCTGTTTAAGCATATTAACCGTGGTAAAAATTTAGGTCCAACCCAAGAGGTCCGGTCAACCAGAAATGTTTCAGTTGACCAGTTCTCATATGGTTCGGTCGACCAGGGGGATTTTGAACTGAGTGCTCGGTCAACCAGGAGAAGGCGATTTTTCATATTTTTGAGGTTCGATCGACCGGAACATTTTGAACTAGCTAGTTTGGTAGACCAGACTGCTGGGATTTCTTCCGAGGACCCTCGGTCGACCAGGTAGTTGGAGAACAAACCTGGCTCAGTCGACCAAATGGTCAATATGTTGACCAAAGAGGGTTTCGGCCGACCAGGGGGTTTTGAACTGAGTTGGTTTGGTCGACCAGGACCTTAGTCAACAGTTGACCTAGGTCTGGTTTGGTTGACCAGGCCAAAATGAACTGAGTTGGCCGGTCGACCGAAAGTGCACCAAGTGTGCATTTCGGTCCCGTCTTGAAACAAAAAAACCCTATTCAAGTGCCTAACAAGCATATATGCAAATGTGTGTGTCCTAGGGTCATTTATGTCCATAATTAAGACACTAAAAAAGTCCGGTGTTGGTCGATCGAAGGGAAAACCCTAAGGTCTTTCTACGGTCACTGTTAGTCCATATTTGGTTTGAGCTTACAAAATAAATCATGCATGTGATGTGTGTGCTTATTACAAACCAAATATCCTAATTACTATTACAAACAAATTTCACTACTGAATATTACAATTGAGAACATAAATTTGTCTTCAAGCTTTGAGCTTTCACGTGTCATCAATGTGTCTGCTAATATAGACTTGCACATGAACTAGATATTCATTAAATACAAGAGTATTTGTCATTATCAAAACCAGGGCGTGACCTATAAAGTCAACATATATAGTGAACAGCACCCTCTGTTCCTCAGTACACTGCAGCACTGCAAATACTTTTTCGATCTCCTACACCTAGTTTTCAACGACAACAAGATCAGTTCCTCCTGAGAAAGCCGGAGGATTCATCTTAATGAATTTCTCAATCGAGCTTCCGTGGTCTGCATACGAACCACCCAGGTCCCTGGAGTTCATGGCAATTTCTGTCATAACCTATTGTGTCACGCTGCGTAAAACTGCATCTGAATCACTGCCCGCAGCGTCCGAGGGCCCAGCACCCTTATTACCACTGGCATGGGTGCTACTACCTCCAGGGTCCATCCTGAAAAGACAATAAACTTAATTTAGGACCCTATCTCCATAACTTATCATTTAACTAGTATAATATATCCTTAACAAATTCATCACTCCTGATCTCAATTCAAGGTTCAATCTTGGAACCTAGATACCCAACCCGACAATAGTTTAACATGGCTTTCCTAAAATCTTCACCCCAAGAAAATCACACAAACCATCACCAAAGTCCTGCTTCTAGACTATAAAACCAGACCTCAAATTCCTTTATCCTATACTCTGGTATTATTACTGCTGCATGCTAGAGTCTACATAACCTAACATCCTAGGCTCTGATACCAAACTATAATAACCTGCTTAAATTCCTGTATAATTAAACACATATAATATATAGTCAGCCTAAACTCATGGGTAACGGGGATGCACCTGTCATACACAGCGGAAACCTAAGAAGTAGTAAATATAAATTACATTCTCCAAACCAAAAGGTACGTAATACCAGAGTAAACTACAATCCATCATAACAGTGTGTTATATACAATTCCCAAAACATCCAAAAATATATCTAGGATCTCGCAACAAAAATCTCCTGATCCTAGTACAAAACTTACCCTCCTAATGGGGCAGCACCAAACTAACTCAATGGTGACCTCGGTCCGCCAATCTTTCTGGGTTTCCTAAAAAATTATTTAAGCTGGGGGTGAGACACCTCTCAGTAAGGGAAAATAAACTAAATACAGCTGTGTGGCAACATGAATATTTAGTGCTATAGTAGATATACAGTACATTTCACATGCTAGAAAATACTGAACATCACATGATTGTGTAAACATATAATTTCATAATTCTAATAAATCATATTGTTCATGAATTGTCTGATATAACTAATAATATTGTATTTTACTCAGGATGTATAGCTAGCTGGTGTCATGTATTACCCCTATGACGGTTTGTGCAGCCCAAAGGCGGGACCCGACAATGGCTGGCCAACCACTGCCGAGTCAAAAATATCTGTAAGTATGATGGGCCCGCCACACCCTAGTCCGGACTGTCAAGTGGACGTCTCTACACTAAAAGCCACATCGACTATCCATCTCCCACCCCTTCTACTGGCAAGGGCGGTTAGCACAAGTCTGAACTGTAATAATCTTATCTATATAGCTACGGTATCGTGCTCCTGAAACTGAACTGAACTATCATCCGATTTTTGATAACATATAATACATGATAATATAGTGTTTAACATAAATTGATTGATAGCATTTTCTGTAATATCATAAATACATACGGACTTGCGCCATTTACTTTCATATCTACGGCCTTGCGCCGAAATCATACATATATACGGCCTTGCGCTGAAATCATACATCATACACGGCCTTGCACCGGCTATCAATCACGGCCTTGCGCCGAACATTTCATACATATCAATCTGAATAAATAATTTATTTATCATGTATTTTAAAATCATAATGTACTACATTATTTCATAATCTCTGAAAATCACTAAAATATACTTTATTTGAAAAACTACCTTGACATCATATAGTTTGTGTAAAAATAATATTCATGCCACACAATGCTGAATAAAATCATACTTTCTATTCTGAAATCATTTCTTCTGGAATTTTATACTAAAAATATACATTCCAATGTAACAGCAGTATTTTCGCAATTATACATTTTCTCATTAATACTCACATATAATACATGCTTTTCTGAACATAAATCTACTAATATTTTCATATTAATTTTCATGGAAAAATTACTACTTTAGTTATTCCCTTACCTGATTTCCGAAGTGAAACCCCCCGAAATATACTAGTCCTACACCCGCAGGGTTCCCCGTTCAATACCTTGAAACCAATATCTCTCAGAACTAAACTTCAATATTCTTTGTGTACAACACTTCCTATAACTATAAAAAGACCAAATTTTGAATAAAAAGCCTTGCCTTGAATTTGGAATGAATTTCAAGGTAGCCCCACCGACGATCCACTCCAATAGATTTGTAGAGAACTTTCCCAGGAGTGTCGTGGTGGCTTCAGATCGTCAAACCGATGAGAATCCAACCCGAAATCTTAGAGAAAAGGGAGGAAAACCGAATAGGAGTGAGAGAGGGAAGTTTTTTTCGTGATTTTTTGCTGTAAAACCAGGGTTTATGCTATTTATACACTAACCTTCGTCGACGAGGTCATGAAGAAAATTCATCGAAGAACACTATTCCTCACTGACGAAATTCAAAGTTGAAGAAAATAGCCTTTTGGTATCTTCTCGTCGACGAGACACGTGTCCCCGTCGATGAGCCTAATAAACCACTTCGTCGACGAACGCGACCCCCCCTTTACAATTTCCTTTTCTCTCCTCCTTCTATTATTAAGTTATGATAATTATTCAGGTCTCTACATGCCTACCCTTTGCTCGAATGCTCATGAAATTCTTTTCACATTACGACATTCATAGAGCAGGTATACCAGGAACTGCACCCACACAGAACAACATCTACACAGAGGCTACCCTACATCACATGCATTTTATTTGGGATGACCAGGCATTGGTCTGGAAGAAACATGACCAACAGTTGGGGGCTAGTATATGAGGTGGAGGAAGCAATGAAGGAAGAAGCAGCGGCTAGGAAACAACACTTTCGTGTGATTTACATGGATGCTCATGAGGCTAGGGCATATTCAGTTGATCCTATCATACAACGCTTGGATAGGCTTCAGCTGGGAATGACAGCACGTATTGATGCTTTGGAGGAAAGCATGCACGTATGCCTTGAATCCATGTAGCAAGAACAACAGGCTCGCATGACCCATGTTAACTCCAGTTTAGCCACCATTATTGAACACCTTCATCGTAACTAGTAGGATCCCTCCTTTCTTCTTTTTTTTTTATCACGACAAAAGGGGGAGAAAAAGCTTTATTGGTGTTGATTACTGATGTTGATCGCTACGCTGACTGACACTTGACACTTGCTTTTGATATATGCTGTTTTTTTTTTTTTTTTGTATATAACTATGTTAAATGAATCATTGTGTTGTTGTAATGCTTGTTAAACATAGTACATTCTCATGGGAAACATCAATTTTTGAGATGAATATGTTTCTATTTGGATGATATCACCGAACTTCTTGTTCATAACATATGCTCATATATTTTGATACATAGCTTAACTCTTACATGTTCATATTCTGATAAGAATACTATTGAGACTTACTATTGTATCACACAAGTCATGTTTGAGTACTATTGAATGATCTTACAAGATCATGACTTTGAAGTTCTCCGTTGCCATATCATAAGATATCTCTATAACTACTGTGCACCACTGCCTACCATGATACTTTGAGTTTATACTGTGATACACAGGCTTTATTGTTTATATGTTGGTTCTACTGTTTATATAGTTAACTTCTGTTGGACATACTAGTTGGCGATTATGCTTGTGTTGGATATACTGATTGTCATTTGGGAAATACTGCTGAACTATTGGATATTTTGTTAAACTAAACTATGCATCATGATGAAACTCAAGGTTGAATAATTTTTACCATGCATGAATTGCATACAGTAAAGAGGAGGAATGTTTTCTTAATTTTTAAAACAAGTATGTATATTTTAAAGAGGAGCTTTTTAAGAAAAATCTTACAAAGAACACCAATGGTTTGTCAACATAAAAAAAGGGGGAGATTGTTAGCCTTAGTGGATAAGGTATCCCAATCCATTAGGCTTTGATGATAACAACTTATTAGTGTCCCTCAGGTTAACTAATCTATATACTCAAGCTCAGTTTAGGTTAAAAGGACAATATCAAAGAAAGCATAAGGATCAGATGAACCATGATGAAGCAATGAGCAAAATTCTACACAAGGAATACTTAAAGCACAACCAACTGGAGCTTATGTGAAGTCTTGTATATATTTACATGTATGTTGGGTCGTGTGTGAGGTAGGAAATTTCTTGTAACTCTTGTGCTTGTGATGTTAGTAAGAATACCTTGCAAGAGCTGAGCAAATGCATGTGCATATAGTTCGTATTAGTATAGCACTTCAAAAATGAGTTTTCACATGCATATCGAGTCATGCTAGTGTAAAAGATGTCAAAACGAGCTTTCAAACGTGGTTTCTTAAACAAGACATCTTAAACTCATTAAAACCTCATTAGGAAAAGTTTAAATTATCATTTTAATCAATATATCTCGTCGACACTTGTCCTTGCATGGGCTACTTCACTTAGAGGCTTATTAGTGTGAAAAACAAAGGATTAGTTGACTAATGGATTGCATTCGTTGACAAAAAATTCCAATAGCCCAAGTTAAATTTCTACCCAGGCGAGTTGTCGACGAATAGGAGTGATTCGTCAACTAGTAAGGTTGACTCGTTGATGAATAAGCTTGGCTCGTCGATGAAAAATTCCAGTAGCTAAATATGCTTTCTCATCCTAGGTGACTCGTCGAGGAAAGAGTGTGACTCATCAACGACTGAGGGCAACTCGTCAACGAAACCATGGCATTCGTCGACGATTAACAGCGAACATACCCAAAATAAATGAGCTTCAAATGGCTTTTTTTTTTTTTTGCTTTCTCTTACATCAATAAATGCCCAACGGCTAAACAATGACTAGCTCGTCCCATTTCCCATAAATACCAGCCATTTGCATTTATTAAATTGATTAATTGAACATTGGTTGTTGATTACGTTGGTAGTTGCATTCAAAGTTCTTACATTTGCTTAAAGCTCTCTTGCTCTTCATTCTTGTTATACATCACTGCTCAAGAGAGTAGTGTGAGGATTCAATTTGTATTATCAGCTCAAGAAGGAGCATCTTTTGTAATCTCTATATTTTTTATTGTTTCATTGTGAGATTGAAGGTTCTTGGTGAGCCATTTGTAAGGAGGTTCTTGGTGAACTCCTTGTTTTCAGCTCTTGGTGAGTAGATGGGTTTGGTACCCAATTTGTAAAAGCTTCTCCATCTTGAAAGGAGATTGTTTAGTGGATTTGGCAATCCTTGAGTTGGTCTCATGGCGTGGACGTAGGTTGGGTGCCAAACCATGTTAATATCTCGGTGTCAAGCTCTTCTCTCTCTTTCTCAGTTACTTTATTTGTTTTTGTTATTTACCTTGCTATTTATTGTGATAAAAATCACTTGTATCTTGCAAAGATATTTTTCTTTTGTAGAAAATTTCATTATAACCAAAAAGCGTCTATTCACCCCCCTCTAGACATACTCTTGGACTGACAAGAGATACTCTTGTAACATAGTTATTTAATACTCTGGTATGAAAGTATTTGAAGTTTTATTTACTTCTGTTGTTTCTATTTCTTATGTCGCTTGTGAAGTAATAATAGAAAGGCGTACCTTAGACTCTAACAGATCTGGGGCATGACATCAGTGCCTTGTCTTCTTCTTCTAACTTCACATCAACTCGCATCAAATCACTTATAATCTAATTGAATACATTGATGTTTTGTTTCAAATCCAAACCCTCTGCTATCTTAAACCAATACAATTTCTATTTAAGATACAACTTGTTCATTAAAGATTTGGATATATACCGACTTTCCAGTTTCAGCCAAACTGCCGCCGGAGATTCTTCATCCATAACGTGATACAATACATCATCAACTAGACAAAGCCTGATAGTGGCCACAACCTTGACTTCCAACTCCTTCCAACTTGCTTCATCCATGCCTTCAGGGTGACTTCCGTATAATACCATCACCATACCCTGTTGCACTAACAGATTCTCAACCCTTCTCTACCATAGTACGAAATTTCCCTATCCATCAAACTTGACGACATCGAACTTTACAGAATAAATCCCAGAAGCCATTGTAACCACTTGCTTTGATACCAATTTGTTGTGCAAATTAATGCACAGTGGAAAAACCGAATCACACAATGCAGCAACCAACGATGAAATATACAGAAAACATAATCACACATATCATATGAAAGCAATAAAACAATGATACGAAGAATTACGTGGTTCAACAATGCCAACATCCACAGGAGCAAACAGCTGTGAATTTTCACTATCTTATGTCCAAAGACATTGAGTTACAACATACAACATTGTATATATATTAACCCTGTTCAACCATCGAATGTCCCCCCCCCCCCCCTTGGAAACTTGACCTATTCAACTTCCCAATTCAAAATTTGAAAAGACAACGCTAAGTAAATGTGCAAAACTGTTGACAGTTTCAGACAAACAATTAACGATTTAGTCCCAAGACCAAATCGTTGATATAACTCTGCAAAGCCATCGATCGATTTCTTCTGAAACTGAAACCATAGAGCAAAATCGTTGACGGTTTATTCCTGAGAGAAATAGTCAATGCAACTCTCTAAAACCGTCGACTGTTTCTTCTACACACCAACTTCTTTGTTTTCACACCATGTTTTCTTTGTACATGTGTTTCACTCAATATATGAGCTACATTTTACAGCAATTTGTTTTCTTTTAGAATTGTTTTGTCTTATTTTTAAAACAAAAGCATATTTTTATCCATAAAATGATTCGCACTATTTATACTTATATATAAAGCATAAAAATTTATTTGTTTAGAAATGTGTGATTTTAATATGAAAGATAATGATATTTTTTATTTACATTATTCGTACTTTTATAAATATACAATAATATATATATATATATGGTTGAATATCATTGTCATTATGGAATGTTTTGTCTACTTTTGAAAGATAAGAATATGTTTATTTAATAAATGATTTACACACAAATAGATGATTTTTCATTAGTTTTATTCCACCCACTGCGAAACATAATAACTAGAATAGACATTCTTGTGATGAAATTTAAAAAAATATTTCTTTTTAATTAAAAAGTTACAATGCCATTACTTTTAAAATCACAACAAGCTTTCTTTTACAAACTGTCGAATTCTTAGGGCCAAATTTATATCTTTGATCAAAATTATGTAAATGAAACCAGAAATAAAAGTTAAAAATGAAAAATCAACAACCTATTTAATTAATATTTTTAACTTTGAAACAAATTAAAACTTGGATTGCATAAATGATCATTTTTACCTTTTAATCAAATATAATAAAAATACAAAAATATAAATTAAAAACATAGTAATAAAAACAGAAATTTTTATAATTATTTTACTTAATTATTATATTTCTAAACTCACTATTTAGTGCATCAAGGATGAAAAAGGAAGGTGTACTCC
The DNA here is from genome assembly GCF_029873635.1 of Malania oleifera. NCBI lineage: Eukaryota > Viridiplantae > Streptophyta > Magnoliopsida > Santalales > Ximeniaceae > Malania > Malania oleifera. Next base: position 33,350,051 of record NC_080420.1, on the reverse strand, counting down.
CAAGAGGGGGGGTGAATTGGGATTTTAAAATTTTCTTTAAATCATTTTTAATAAACTCTTTCTCAATCCTCTTTAGTTTTAACAATTACACATGTAAGATTGTCAATAATAAGTGCAGCGGAAGATTAAATTAGTTATCAACCTTAATGAATGAGTATGCTTACTTTGAATGCTTTAAGGATTAGTAAATAAATCTTTCAGCAATTATAAAACAAACCAATCCAACCAAGGTAACCAAGATAAGAGTCACAATATGAAATAATAACACAATCTCAGCAATGCTTCCAAGATTCAGTTTTTATGTATGTAGCTGACAAAAGCCATGTTATTAATACACAAGATACACTTGATTTTTCAATATGAAACACCATAGAAATTTCCAACCACTCTTCCAAAACTCAGATTTCAAACCAATTACTTTCAAGATTAAAGTACGTTGTTGATTTTATTTTAATGATTTTTGAGTCTTAAGTGTTAATCAATCAACGTACTCCCTTATGGTTTCCGCAATAAGATTTGATCAACCAACGTACTCCCTTTCGATCTCCACAATCCCAATATCAAATTAATTTTCAGCTTTGTTTATTTTCAATCCATGCAATGTATATGAACTGAAAAATAAACAATCAACCACGCAGTTAATATGAACAAAAAATTAAAGAGAGTAGGGAAGAGAGTGAGACGCGAGTTTTACGAGATTTAGTTATACCCACCTACGTCCTTGCCTTAGGCAACACACCTAAGGATTCCACTATACCACTCCTTTACGAGCAGAGCAAACCTTTTACAACACTCCTTCAATTAGATATAGCCCTTTTCTCCAAGTGATACCCCACCCTTGGTTACACAAGAATTCATCTTCTTGCAAATCCAACGATCCAACAATCCTGAATCGTCACAAAAACCAAAAACAAATGGTGTACAATGACACTCTCAATAAGAGTTGATTAGTACAATTGATTAGCACAATATACTTCAATAAAAATCAATATAGAAAGAATGAAGTTCAAAATAATATCACCGGGGTTCTTTAGATTTGGAAAATCTCAGTAGAAACTCAAACAACCGTGGCTTTAAATCAGCAAATTCTCAGTAGAAACTTCAGCAAGAGTTTGAGCAAGAGAGCTTTTTGAAGATTGTAAGTAAAGATAGCTTGATTGCTGATTTTAATTCTTGGTGTATTGAATCCTTTGTCTTGGGGGGTATTTATAGAGTTTGTAAAGTGTATTTCATGTTCCCCAAGTGACTTAGAGTGTTTCCTAAGTTTTCATAACGTTTAGAATTCAAAAACTCAATTTTGGAAATTTCCTGTTACTTTAAAAAATCTGAATTTCAAAGAGTCAGTCGACTAGAAATAAAGAATCAGTCGCCTAGATAGTTAAAAACACAGATAATTCGAAGTTAGCAAGGAGTCAGTTGACTAGAAATACTAAGTCAGTCGTCTAGGTCCTCTCGGGTGTTGTTCAATCGCCTAGACAGATTATATTAGTCACTTGACAACTTCAACCAGCCTTCAGTATTTTGGGTATAACTTTCATTATACAACTCCAATTTTAACGTTATTAGTATAAAAAAAAATCTAAGGGAAATCCTACAACTTTTATGTTTAACACTTTTTAAAATAAGGAGTGTTTAATAGAAAACAATGTTCATCAATACAAATGTAGAAAAAAGAAAAAAAATTGGAAAATCCTGTTTTGGTGCTTTTCATTCCAAAAATAATTTTAACCTTTTTGAAATAAATTTTAACCTTATAAAAATATTTTCCAAGTATTTTAAAAGGTATCTAGGTCCAAGTAATTAACCTAAGAGTCTCATGTATCCATATTGAAATCAAATGAAGTACTTACATGAGACTTCTTAAACTTAAGCACTCTAAGCAGTAAGTCTTCATGTGTAGCTTCCATTCTTCATTTTGAATTTGGCTTTAAGTTTCATCTATAACTTCATGCTTCAATGTACTTCAAACTTTATTAGATCATATTTGAATCCATGCTTTAATACCCTTTAAGATTCATTTGATCATCTTTCTTTGGAGTATAAGCTTTTAATAATCCTTGTGTGCACTTGACCTTATATTCACATACTTGAGTCCTGAAATATCATTACTTAACCAAATATGTTAAGTTCCTCTGATTTTTTATCATCAAAACAAGATTTGAAGCCTTGTAAGACCAACAATCTCCCCCTTTTTTTTATGATGATAAACAAGGAGCAAAAAATGAGTAAGCCTTAAAAAGGCTCCCCCTTACAATAAGCATCTGTTAGAATTGGTGTATTGCCAAGAAGGGGGGGTGAATTGGAAATTTGAAATTTATCGCCTAGGTTAAATAAAATACCCGTATAAAACAACCTAGGGTCGGTCTATATAATTCCAAATGCGCGGGTGTATAAGATAAGTAGAAATTTAAATCAAGCGCATCATTCACACAATAACATATGCGTGTGGTAAATATAGAGTGCGAAAATGTAAATAAACACACGATATGTTATTGGGGTTCGGCCAATTGTGCCTACGTCCCCGCCTCTAGCTCGCAAGCCAGAGGATTCCACTAATAGCTCACTTAAAAGTGGAGCTGCACCGTTTACAACCAGGTCAAATTAACATAGGGCTGACCTCAACCTTAACCAGGTCAATTAGTGGGGCTGACCTCAACCTACACGCTTCAACAAGACGACGCACCTAACTTTCCTAACCAGGTCTAAGCCAATCCGGGACTATTCCAGGGCTAATCTCTCTCTTCAGGCCCATGCCTGGAAATACAACAGATATGTATTACAATCAAATGGTACAGTAATTGTGCTTTCGTGTAAAGCATATATGTACCCAAATGCGCGCAATAACATACACCACAATATGATTCAATATGTAAGCTCAATGTGGTCTTGATGGTTCAACTCTCAAAAGTATTTTCTATCTGTGTAATGCGTAAGTGAGAGTGACAAACAAGCAATCTTTGTATCACAAGATATTCAGCAAATAAGTTCACACAAAGATGTCAAGTCTCAAGTATCTTAATCAGCAAGATATCTCAAGCATGTAAGTATCAAATGATGTATATGCTTGGTTTGCAAAAGATGTGTAATCTTTGTATTCAGCAAATAATGTATGAGTGAGTGAATATTGCAACAAAGATCACTATCACAAACACAAATATCTTTTCACAAATATATCAATATAAATCACATAAGATATTTGAGTATGTTTTGAAAATGATTTTGCAACCCAAAGACAAATACAAGCTACCTAAGATATTGTAACACAAATGCAATACTCAGAAGCTTAAGTAAGTTTTCTTAAGATAGACTTATTAGCAAAAGCCCCCTAAGAACACTTAGGTTTAGCTTTCGTAAAAATCGAATCAATCAATCAAGAGTGGGAGAGCAAACCTATTTAAACTAACACTTAATCAACTTACAAAGGGTTTAATCAGTATGAGAAGGTAAGTATGAGTGTAGGAGGGTCAAATATGAGTATTATAAGATTTGGAAATTTCAAAGAATTTCTCCTAATCAAAGTGGTTAATCCCTCATTCATTTTCACAAATAATCTCATATATATAGGCATGGGAGAAAATATGACCGTTGGGGACCTATTAAGTATTATTAGGAAGTTTAATGATGTTTAAAGCATTTTAACCCTGTTTAAAAAATATTTAACTGTGGTAAAAATCAGGGCAACCCGAGAGGTCCAGTCGACCAGAAATGTTTCGATCGACCAAGTCTCATATGATTTGGTAGACTAGGGGAGTTTTGAACTAAAGGCTCGGTCGACCAGGAGAGGGTGATTTTATAATTTTTCGAGGTTCGGTCAACCAGGCCATTTTGAACTAACTGGTTCGATCGACCATACCGTTGAGATTTCTCCCGAGGACCCTCGATCGACCAGGTAGTTGGAGTACAAAAAGGAGTCGATCGACTAGATAGTCAAAGTGTTGACCTAGGGAGGTTTTGGTTGACCAAGAGTTTTTGAACTACCTGGTTCGGTCGACCTGGGCAAAATGAACTGCCTTGGCTGGTCGACCGAAAGTGCACCATGTGTACATTTCGGTCCCGTTTCCGTTTCAAAACATACAAGCCCTATTCAAGTACCTAACAAACATATGTGTAAATATGTGTATCCTAGGGTCACTTGGGGTCCAATTTGAAGACACTGAATAAGTCCGGTGTCGGTCGACCGAAGGGAAAACCCTAAGGTCTTTCTAAGGTCTTTCTCATTCATGGTTTGTTTGAGCTTACGTATTATCATACATGTGATGTGTGTGAGCTTATTACAAACCAGAGCCCTAGTTACTATTACAGACCAATTAATTGAAATATATTACAACATTGAATAGAAGTTGGTCTTAAGGCTTTACTTGCTTTGTGCACATCCTGATCCTAACATTCTTAGTTCCTACACAAAAACTCAAACACTCATTAGATACAACGAGTATTTGTCGTAATCAAAACCGAGCGTAACCAATAAGGTCAACAGCATCAAATTAACAATATTTGCAATATCAAGATCAATTTTGATATTAATTTCAATATCATACTCATATATCAAGATCACATCATGTCATAATTCAAGATCAAATACTATCATAGTTGAGCCAATATACATGCTTAATTTTTACTTAAAACTTCTCCCCCTTTTGATATCAATCAAAAATAGTAAGATATCAAGAAGAACATATAAATACTAAGGCAAAGAGCAACCATAAGCAAAAGTATATATCCAATGAAGGCACAAAGTAGAAACTTTGCATTCATCATGCATAAAAAGATAGACAATAAGTCCCAAAATAGTATGAAAAAATGCAAACAATTATATATCATAATTTTCAATAATCTCCATAAATCATGATTTCATAGCTTAACAAATCTAACTCCCCCTGAATGAAATGTATTTCATGTTCAATAAATTTATAATTTCATTCTTAAAGGACAAACTATGTGTTTATGAAGGTGTCAAGATTACCAATCATGCTTTTAAATTTATCATGTCATGCTCAAATATCAATTAATTTCATGTAAGTGTTCATGGATATTAATATCAAGAATAATACCAATATCATATCAATATCATTAATATCATAACATGCTCATGTTTAGCAAGTTATATCAATTTTGCAACTCAATCTCTCTCTTTTGATTTATCCTTTTATCAAGCTTCAAATGACTTTCTAAATTGGCCTTTTGAAGCAAATGATTTCCTTGATTTCGAAGATAAGCCTTGTACAATCCAAGCTTTCTTGATTTGTGGCCAACAATACCATTTTTGTATTCATTTATTTTAGTGTTATAGTCATCAATAAGCTCATAAACTCTTCTTTAATATTTTTCATTTCAACTAGTTCAATATCCTTGTATTAAATTGGATTAAGTAGCTTTTCATATATTGAATAAGGAGAAATTTACTTCTTATATTTGAATTGGCTATCTTGAATCTTGTAGGCTATGGAGGCATCCCTTTTCTTAGTATAGATTTAGATTTCTTAATTTCTAAAAAGGGAATGACTAATCCTAATATCTTTGGAGTCCTTAGTTTGTGAACTAGGCTTGTTATCTAGGTATCCATACTTTCTTGGATCTGGATGGTTTAATAAGAGTTGATTCTTTTATTCTCCAAACTTGTCTGATTTTTGCACCCTTTCTTTTTAATGGACATTCAAACTTAATGTCTCCTTTCTCCTTACATATAAAACATGTGGTATGTGTGTAAGCATTTGAGGACGTGCTAGCATAATATTTGGAGGCTTTTGCGAAGTACCCCATATAGAGGTTCTTTTTCCTTGTATTTTTAACTCCATTGAATCTTATGCCTTTTTTATTCAAAGACATTCTTTGTGCGCCAATCATTTTATCAAGATTTTCTTTTCCTCTAGTGAAGTTGTAAATTATTTTATTTTGATCCTCAATTTTCTTTTTAAGATCACAAATTTTTGGATCTTGTGTATTTTTACCCTTTTCTTGATTTTGAGACATTTTGCTGATTTGGTTTTCTAATTCAGAAATATATAGATCTTTCTCATTATCAATGGAAGTTTGAAATCTTAGATCTTCTAATTCCTTCATCATCTTTTCATTCTTGCTTTCTAATCTTTGATTTTTAAATCATTTTCTCTTTCAGCGAGACTTTTAGATTCTAATTCTTTCATAACAGTTTCATTCTTATTTTTCAATAAAGTATATCATTTAGTTACTTCAACTAGAATTTTATTAACATTGAATAGTTCACTTCGTAATTCTTCATAAGATGGCATACTCTCATCATTGGATTCATCAGATGAGTAAGATTCATTGTATGAGTCATTTAATGATTTGAATATGGAACTTTGTTCTTCATCATCATCTTATACCATAAAGCAAGTATAAGCAACTTCTTGGTCACTTGATTCACTTTCTGAACTACTTGTACTTATATTGTCCCACGTAGTGGCCTTCATTTCTTTTGCTTTTCCTTCTTGGAATCCTTCTTAAGTTGTGGACAATCCAATTTTATGTGTCCAACTTTCTTACAATTATAACACGTTAGAAGTTCAGCCTTTGTTTTCTTCTTACTGATTTCTTCTTCTTCTTCTTCATCTGATTTTGAGTTCCAAATTTTTCTTGTAAATTTATTCTTCTTTTTAAAGATTTTTGCAAATCTTTTGGTTATGAGGGCTACATCATTTACATCCATCACTTCTTCATCTTCATCACTAGAGTTTTCACTTGAGACTTTAAATGCAATGAATTCCTTGTTTTTAAATTTTCCACTTCTTTCGTCTATTGTCATCTCATAAGTGAGTAGAGAACCTATTAATTCATCTAGGGAGGTGTTTTTTAAATTTCTTCCTTCAGTTATTGTTGTGGCCTTAGGTTCCCAAATCAGTGGAAGTCCTCTAAATATTTTTTGAATCATTTCATAAGTTGAGTAATTTTTCCCTAAAGCATTTAAGGAGTTTATTATGTGAGTAAACCTAGTATACATGCTAGTGATAGTTTCATCCGGGTTCATCCTAAATGTCTCATACTCGCTTGTGAGCATGTTGATTCTACTATCTCTAACATTAACCGTACCTTCATACGTTGCTTCTAGTTTATCTCATATTTCTTTGGCTAATTTACATGTCATGACCCTATTGAATTCATTTATATCAAGACACAATATTGTACATTCATAGCACTTGAATTTACTTGCAACATCTTAAAATCATTGCCGGTCATCTCTTTTTCATCTTTAGGTATTTCATTATCATCCATGGTTTTAGTGGGGATGTGGTTACTATGTGTGACAACTTTCCAAGCTTTCCAATCCATGGTTTGTAGGTATATCTTCATTCCTTGTTTTCAAAAAGTATAGTTGACACCGCAAAAGAGAGGTGGTCTATGTAACGACCTAAAAATCTTAATACAAAATGAAACATAATAAACATGAACAATAATAACATTAACCCGAACCCATGGATAGCGGGGATAGCCTGACATAAACAGCGGAAACCTACGCAGCAGTAAAAATAAATTACATCCATCAAACCATTAATTACATAATACCAGAGTCTACTACATTCCCAAAATATAGTATTTGAATTCAATTTCCAAAACATCAAAATAGACCTAGGATCTTACAACAAAAATCTCCTGATCCTAGATCAAAACTTACCTTTCTAGTAGAGAAACTCAACTCACTCAACGGCGGCCACGACTCGCCGGTATCTCAGGGTTTCTTGAAAGTCATTTAATGTTTGGGGGTGAGACACTTCTCAGTAAAGGAAAATAAACTAAATACAGCTATTTGACAACATAAACATTTAATACAATTATACATATACAGTACATTTCATATATCTGTAAACATTCATCATAATATACTGAATCATTATATACTTTCATATTTACTAATAAATCATAACATTCATAAAACATCTATTATAATTGATAATACTGAAAACATACCCAGGATGAATAGTTAGCTAATGTCATATATTACCCCCCTTGACGAGTTGTGCAGCCCGAAGGCAGGACCCGACAATGGCTGGCCAACCACTGCCAAGTCAAAAATGTCTATAAGTACGATGGGCCCACCACACCCTGGTCCGGACTACCAGGTGGACGTCTACAACTCTACACTGAAAGTCACATCGACTATCCATCTTCCACTCCCTCGTGGGGTGGTTAGCACAAGTCTGAATATAGATATCTAATCTATATATAGTTACGGTACCGAGCTCCTGAACTGAACTAAACTAACATCCGGGTTCTGATAACATATAATACATGATAATATAGCATCTTTCATAATTTCATAAATACGGCCTCGCGCAAAACATTTCATAAATACGGCATCGTGCCGAAATCATACATAGATATGGTCTCGCGCCGAAATCATTCCATATATGTATATCATTTTGAAAATAATCAATTTATAATGTATTTTCAACATCATAATGTACTGTATTCTTTCATAATTTTTCAAAACATACTTCATTCATATCATGATATCTTTCAACATCATTTGTACTGTAACATTACATATTCTTGAAAACATGCTTCATTCGTAACAAAATCATATCTTAATACATTTCACGTAAAGTAACATTCATGCCACACATTTGCTGCATTAAAACCATACATTGGATTCTAAAATCATAATTTCTAGCATCTCATACATACATATACATTTCAACATAATGGCAATATTTTCTTAAATGTGCATTTCCCTCGCAATATACAGGTATAATACGTGTTTTCCTGAAAATAATTTTTCTCACAAATAATAATAATTTGCATGAAAAATAACTGCTTTAATTTATTCCCTTACCTGGCTACTAAGAAAAACCCCTATAAATTCTAAACTTACACCTGTAGGATTTCCTAATCAATACCCTGAAAATGAAAACTCTCAGTACTAAACTTCAGTATTTTCACGTGTATATCATTTCCTATAACTACCGTAAGATCAAATTTGTCTTAAAAAGTCTTACCTCAACTTAGGGATGATTTCCAACTTGTTTTCACCAACGATCTGCTCTGGCAGATTTGGAGAGAACTTCCCCAGGAGCGTCGTGGTGGCTTCAGATCATCGAACCGACGGAAATTCAACCCGAAATCAAAGAGAGAAGAGAGAGAAACCGTAGGGAGAGAGAGAAAGTAAGATATTTCCTTAATTTTCACATTTAATTCTGAATTTCTACTATTTATAGGATCAGATTCGTCGACGAGACACGTCATCTCGTCGACGAATCCTGTATAAAGTTCGTCGACAAACCTGCTCTCTCATCGACAAATTTCAAACTTCTAGAAATTCTCTCTCGGTATCTTCTCGTCGACGAATCTTATCTTTGTCAACGAGGTCCTCTTATACCCTCGTCAACGAATCCCCTGTGTTCGTCGACGAGGCCCTAATTATTTCCCTTCCTCTTTATTTAAATTACATTATTATTTTTCGAGTTGTCACATTCTCCCCTCCTTATAAAATTTTGTCCTCGAAATTGACTATTCATATAATTCATCATCCCTTATTAGGAAAAATGGTCTACTTATTTTATTACTTACCCTCACTTATAGTAGAGGAATACCATGGTTACATTTCAAGTCCTGGGAGAGTACATATACCAAAAGAAAATTTCCCCCAAAACTAAAATACCACTTACTAATTAAAGAATTACATGTACCTGCAAAAGAAATATTACATATTTACTCATATTTCTTAATCACATCTGATCTTCCTGGAATAGTTGCGGGTATTTTTGTCTGATCTGCTCCTCGAGTTCCCAAGAAACCTCTTCTACTGCGTGATTCCGCCATAGAACTTTTACTAGAGGAATCTTCTTATTACATAGTTCATATTCCTTTCAGTCCAGAATATGCACTGGTACCTCCTCATAGACTAGTGAATCACTGAACTCTAACTCACCATAATTGATAATATGAGAAGGATCTGGGACGTATTTCCTCAACATAGATACATGGAATACGTCGTGCATCCTAGATAGTGTAGGTGGCAAAGCTAGCCTATAGGCCACCGACCCCACTTTTTCTAAAATCTCAAACGAACCAATAATCCTAGGGCTAAGTTTACCTTACCGTAACATTACATATTCCTAAAAATATGCTTCATTCGTAACAAAATCATATCGTAATACATTTCACGTAAAGTAATATTCATGCCACATATTTGCTGTATTAAAACCATACATTAGATTCTGAAATCATAATTTCTGGCATCTCATACATACATATATATTTCAACATAATAGCAATATTTTCTTAAATGTGCATTTCCCTCGTAATATATAGGTATAATACGTGTTTTCCTAAAAATAACTTTTCTCATGAATAATAATAATTTGCATGAAAAATAATTGCTTTAGTTTATTCCCTTACCTGGCTACTGAGAAAAATCCCTATAAATTCTGAACTTACACCTGTAGGATTTCCTAATCAATACCCTGAAAATGAAAACTCTCAGTACTAAATTTCAGTATTTTCACGTGTATATCATTCCCTATAACTACTGTAAAATCAAATTTGTCTTAAAAAGTCTTACCTCAACTTAAGGATGATTTCCAACTTGTTTTCACCAACGATCTGCTCCGGCAGATTTGGAGAGAACTTCCCCAGGAGCGTCGTGGTGGCTTCAGATCATCGAACCGGTGAAAATTCGGCCCGAAATCGAAGAGAGAAGAGAGAGAAACCATAGGGAGAGAGAGAAAGTAAGATATTTCCTTAATTTTCACGTTTAATTCTGGATTTCTACTATTTATAAGGTCAGATTCGTTGACGAGACACGTCATCTCGTCGACGAGTCCTGTATAAAGTTCGTCGACAAACCTGCTCCCTCGTCGATGAATTTCAAACTTCTAGAAATTCTCTCTCGATATCTTCTCGTCGATGAATCTTGTCTTCGTCGACGAGGTCCTCTTATAACCTTGTCAACGAATCCCCTGTGTTCGTCGACGAGGCCCTAATTATTTCCCTTCCTCTTTATTTAAATTACATTATTATTTTTTGGGTTGTCACAGTCTATATGAGGATTGACCTTCGACAGAGAGAGATACACCTAGCTGTGCCATATAGATCTTTATGTAGCTTCTAGTTAGGATTCGCTATAACCCCTCTCTGATACCAATTGAAAAAGGAATGTGTACTCCCAATAGGGGGGTGAATTGGGATTTTAAAATTTTCTTTAAATCCTTTTTAATAAACTCTTTCTCAATCCTCTTTAGTTTTAACCATTACACATTTAAGATTGATTATCAATAATAAGTACAATGGAAGATTAAATTAGTTATCAACCTTAATGAATTAGTATGCTTACTTTGAATGCTTTATGAATTAGTCAAGAAATCTTTCAACAATTATCCAACAAACTAATCCAACCAAGGTAACCAAGATAAGATTCAAAAAATGAAATAATAACACAATCTCAACAATACTTCCAAGATTCAACTTTTATGTATGTAGCTGACAAAAGCCCGATTATTAATACACAAGATACACTTGGTTTTTCAATATGAAACACAATAGAAATTTCCAACCACTCTTCCAAAACTCAGATTTCAAACCAATCACTTTCAAGATTAAAGATCATTGTTGATTTTCTTTTAATGATTTTTGAGTCTTAGGTGTCAATCAATTAACGTACTCCCTTATGGTTTTCGCAATAAGATTTGATCAACCAAAGTACTCCCTTTCGGTTTCCGCAATCCCAATATCAAATTAATTTTCAGCTTTGTTTATTTCCAAACCACACAGTGTATATGAACTGAAAAATAAACAATCAACCACACAATTAATATGAATGGAAAATTAAAGAGAATAGGGAAGAGAGTGAGATGCGAGTTTTACGAAGTTCGGCTATACCCGCCCTACGTCATCGCCTTAGGCAACACATCTAAGGATTCCACTATATCACTCCTTTACGGACGGAGCAAACCTTTTACAACACTCCTTCAATAGGATAGAGTCCTTCTCTCCAAGCGACACCTCACGCTTGGTTACACAAGAATTCCTCTTCTTGCAAACCCAGCGATCCCAAATCGTTACAAAAACAAAAAACAAATGGTGTACAATGACACTCTCTACAAGAGCTGATTAGTACAATTGATTAGCACAATATACTTCAATAGAAATCAATATAGAAAGAATGAAGCTCAAAATAATATCACCAGGGTTCTTTAGATTTGGAAAATCTCAGTAGAAACTCAAACAACTGTGGCTTTAAATCAGCAAACTCTCAGTAGATACTTCAGCAAGAATTTGAGCAAAATAGCTTTTTGAAGATTGTAAGCAAAGAGAGCTTGATTGCATATTTTAATTCTTGGTGTATTGAATCCTTTGTCTTGGGGGGTATTTATAGAGTTTAGAAAGTGTATTTCGTTTTCCCCAGCTGACTTGGAGTGTTTCTCAAGTTTTCATAACGTTTAGAATTCAAAAACTCAATTTTGGAAACTTCCCGTTACTTTTAAAAATTTGAATTTCGAAGAGTCAGTCAACTGAAAACAGAGAGTCAATCGCCTGTATAGTTGAAAAAACAGAGAATTCAAAGTTAGCAAGGAGTCAATTGACTGGAAATACTAAGTCAGTCACCTGGATCCTCTCGGGTTGCTTTTCAGTCGTCTGGACAAATTATGTCAATCACCTGACAATTTCGACTAGCTTTCAGTATTTTGGGTATAACTTTCACTATATAACTCTGATTTTAACATTCTTGGTATCAACATAAAGCTAAGAGAAATTCTCACAACTTTTATGTTGAACACTTTTTAAAATAAGGAGTGTTTGATAGAAAAAAAATGCTCATCAATACAAATGTAGAAAAAAGAACAAAATTTGGAAAATCTGTTTTTGATGTTTTTCATTCTAAAAATAATTTTAACCCTTTTGAAATAACTTTTAACTTTTAAAAAAAATTTCCAAATATTTTAAAAGGTATCTAAGTCCAAGTAATTAACCTAAAAGTTTCATGTATCCATATTGAAATCAAATAAACTACTTACATAAGATTTTAACTTAAGCACTCTAAGCAGTAAGTCTTTATGTGTAACTTTCATTCTTCATTTTGACTTTGACTTTGAGTTTCATCTACAATTTCATGATTCAATATATTTCATTCACGCTTTAATACTCTTTAAACTTCATTTGATCATTTTTCTTTGAAGTATAAGCTTTCAATAATCCTTGTATGTACTTGATCTTATATTCACATATTTGAATCCTGAAATATCATCACTTAACCAAATATGTTAAGTTCCTCTTATTTGTTATTATTAAAACAAGATTTTAAACCTTATAAGGCTAACAAAGGACAATCATATTGTATAGGACAACCAAAAATATCAAAAATATTTTTTTAGATGATTTTTTTGTCCAAATTTTTAAAAATTTTAAGGATATTTTATTTTAATTATATTTTGAATTTACATGGCCTTTTTTTTTTTCAATTTCAATAAAAAAATATGTATAAAGTGAATGACTTACTCTATAAGAGTTAATATATATATATATATATATATATACATTGAAATATTTTGGTGGGTTGCCAAAGTAATTTTGAAATCCATGAAATTCAGGTTTGTTTGGTATTATTCTTATTTTTTATTTTTTTTGTTGTTATTTTTTAGCATTAAAGAACTAGATTACGACAACGTGTTTATTTACATTATTAATTTTTTTGTTTCTATGGTTGATTTTCGATTATTTTAACAAGATATTAGAATATTTCAATAGGTAAATTAACTTTTATGAATTAAATCATTTATTTTATACATAATAATTAAAATTAAAAGAAAACAATTAAGTGAATTTTAAATATAATTAAAATAAAAATATCCCTAAATTTTTTTAAAATTTTGGTAAAAAAATAACTCATTTTTCAAAACAACTATTTTAAAATTCTCATATACAATAAGATTGTTCTTGTAATACTTTAAAAAATGTGTTTTAAAATATAATAATTAGGCAAAACAATTACAATAAACTTTTTAATAATATTTATAATTTATATTTTTACTTTTTTTTACTATTAAGTCATATTTTTAGTTATTATTTGAATCAAGGACAAAAATAAACACTTGTTCAATCAAATTTTCTGACTTCTATTAATCTTATCAAAATTAACCAAACAAGTTATTAATTTTTATTTTTTAATTTTTTTTAAAACTTTTTAATCTTGTTTCAAAATTTTTAATTTTATCTACAATGAAGAAAAAATATTAACTTAAATAAACATGTCCTAAAAAAGAACAAAAAAAAATAAACCAAAAAAGAATATGATGCCAAATAGACCCTCGTAGATTTCTTATTATCATATACCACTCCTGTCATCATAGACTTCTTATGATAGATTTTTCTACCAATTTGCCTAATGGATATTTCATCAGCTCCATACCAAAGGGTTGTTGTTGGCATGTGTACTCAAAAAATACTATACCCTGAAATTATTTAAAGTGTCTTTGTTTGTTTGTATATCTTGTGCTACCTCCGCCAATCGAACTTCACAATTTCCGAGCTCTCTCTACAATTTCCGAGCTCTCTTTAATGGACATTTGAAGATGCGCTGCTTTTAGTGGTCCATCAGTAGATGGAATCTATTCACACAAAAAGAATATATACCTTGGTGGTCCTCTCTCTCTCTCTCTCTCTCTCTCTCTCTCCGTGTACACAGAACATTTATCTACTCTATGCATACATTGAATTATCAACTAAAGGGAGAAATCCAAATAAAAGGATCAGGGTTGATAGAGACTTAAAAAGGAGGTAAGCGCTGCTATAGTGACTATGAGCTACGATATCAGCCAAGACTTAGACATAATTAACCACCCAAAAACACTATGTACATACTTTATATTTTGAAAGAAAATACCATTGCAAGATAGATTTCCTTTTTGTCAATATATGATCTAAGACATTTAGCATCCACCACCATAATTTTAAGTTTTTAACAACTATGCAGATTGAACTCTGACCCAGTTGGCATCCCATAAATTCACCACCTATGAGCTTCAAGTAAGCGTCTCCCTTGGCACCTTTTAAAAGATGAACCTTCATATACACACTTCCTTTTTGGTTTTTGGGCAAACTCTATTACCACAAACAATGGGTTTTCACAAGGTGATTGGTGTTTACAGGGGAAAAAAAGAGGCTACCAGTAACTTGTCGCTGAACGCAATCTCACTCTCTTCAGCTCTGGAATCACTTCAACTCCGAGCTAGTATCATGTCAACACAACTTAACAGGGAGATTTTACAGCAGGAACCTGGTAACGGTATAATCTATATCAGCCTTCAAATGGCGTAAATATATTTTGCAATGGGAACCTCATAATAAGGGCCAGCGGCACAACAAACTAAAAGGCTGATCAAAGTTCAACTTTCATATGGCTTGGTGGCAAAGACCCTGCAAATGCCCAAGAAAAATTTTGTGATTAGAAGTTGGGTGTATCAAGGGGGTTGGGGGAGAGGAAACATTTTACATGGAGAAATCAGTAGGTTATACCATTTACATCTTGGCTGTCGGAGGGAGCACTGGCACCGAAACTCATTTGAACAACATTGTGGAGTTCATCCTCCCACACGTTGGCTGGCTACATGAAAACATATTTAAATGGAAATTTTTAAATTTATCTGAATTTTTTTTGGGTTTGGGGGGGGGGGAATTCTTGTCAGGGTTTGATAGAACAACTTCTAGTCTATCCAGCATGCATTCAAATTTTGGAAAATTTAACAGCCTGCATTAGCCCAATCGAACTTGCTCTATCACACGGCTAAAGCAAAAGTTCATGAATTCTCAAAAGAAGCAGACACTGCATGAGGGGCTTTTCTAGAGATCCCTAGCATATTACATGGTTTTAGTTCATATCCATCAAGAAATAAGTTGCTATTCAGAGAAATAATAAATTATAAAGAACCAGATTCGGTACAAACAAAATTAAGGTGTGACGTGAATATAATTTTTACCTGGGTAGCAGGCTCCTTGAACCCTCCACTCATAGCTGTCAATTGGGAATTTATGGTTCTCCGAAGCATATCAGAAGGAGTTCCCATGTTAGGAAGGCCAGCTTGGATCAATCCTGGTTGAGATGGATGTAGTTGAGGATATGCCATTGCAGCATCTGGGGAAAAGCCCAGTGTTGATGAAGGACCAGCCCGTGACTGAAGCATCTATGAAGAATCAGAATGTATTTTGGAAATCAGAATGGATGCTTACAATACAAATGCTTGAAGTTGCATTTATTAGTTCTTGTGCATGCAACTTTCACTTACATCTTTTGCAAGAAGCCCTTCAATGTTAAAATCCATCCGTGGATTGACTGTGGCAAGTTTCATAGACAAAAACTGTGAAGTGCATATAGACGAATAAGCATTTCATGCACCAAAAATGAAATCATCAAAAGCACTTGACATTTCACTAATATATATATATATATATATATATATAAATAGGTAACTAATATGGGACCCTGCCTCTCTGTTTGCTTTACTGATACAGCATAAAGAAAGAAACAATAAGGGCTTAAAGTACTACACAGTCAATTTTGCAAACATCATATCTATTATTTAATTGGACAGCCTTTTTACAAGCTGTTGGATTAAAATTAATCTATGTCAAAAATATGCAAGTTGTAAAAATATTCTGCAGAAGATACAGTTGGGGAGGTCACAAAGTATTAGACATCAGCCTTCTAGAAAAAGTAGGCAAAAGTTTACAAGTTGTATAAAAATTAATCTATGTCAAAATATGCCAGTTGCAAAAATATTTTGCAGCAACCAATATTACTGATCATATCAACCATTGAGGTTGCATAGAAGCCCAAGATGCAGTATGACTGATTACACTGGCTGAATTAGAAACTACAAGGTAAGGCAAAGGAAACATGAAAACAGATTCTCAAAACCACACCTCAACCTGCCGTTGCAGTGATTGTACATAGTTAATGATTTCATCTAGCATGACTGCCTTGCCTGTGACCTGCAGATAAATTAACAACTCTCAAGAAAATGAATATCAATCCATCAAAAAAAGAAAAAGAGGAATAGAAACAAAAATGATAACTAGATTCTATCTATACTTTCTACTCCCTAAACCATCAACACCAATGAACCAACCTTGCTGCAACCAGGCACAAGATCTTGAAGAAATTTCATCCTTTCACTGATCTTTTCCCTTCTTACCTGCAACCCAAAACAAACAACTTCAACATAACAGTGATAAAAATTACTAGCTTATGCTCAAACTAAAGCCTTCCATGTAAACCTCTTACTCTTTCTGCAAGGCTATGGCTGTTTGTTGCCTGGCCTCTCCGTGCTCTAACATGGATATATTCTTCCTTAGGTTGATCTGAAGCCTGAGATGCATGTTTACTTTGTTTTCCAACAGGCTTATTGACGGTTGAAGTTGGATTTTGGTCTCCTTTCTGTTGAATTTCAGTGTTATCCTTCGCTGGGTCACTGGATTGCAGCGCACCCTTGACAGAAGAAGGTTAACAATATTTGGAAAAAGAAAAATAATAAAGCAAATAATACATACACAAGAAACTATTGATAACAGCAGTTTCTACCTGACCACTCCTCTTCCTTTTCTTTGAACCAAGTCCTATGGCAGAAGGAGGTTCCCTACCTGTACCCTCCAACATAGATGTCTCGTCCTGACCACCTCCACCACTAAATTCAGCTTCATCAGATTCATTACCAGACGCTCCAACTGCCTGCTTTGCTTCATCAAGAGACCTCACAAAACTTTCATTTTTTCTCTCGTTCTTTAATGGGCTGCTCCCTTCAGCAACCCCATGCTCAACAGACAAAGAAACATCCTTGGAACCTTCAGCCATGCTCAACTCATTCTTCTGAGACTCTGCACCAGCCACTGACTTGATTGCATTGCCAGGGAAAACCTCAGGTGGCCCTTGCATCGTTGAACCACCCCTACAATAAGGATTCAATAATTCAGGAATCCCAAAAGGGTTCACCATATCACTAAAATTCCCACCATTGAAGCATGAAAACCTGGCAGCACGCTCAATGAATGCAGAATCGGCTGGGAACTGTGATAAGTTCTGAGGAAGCATTCCAGAGGCATTTGGCAAGAAGATAACCGGTTTCAGTTGATTCCAGCCCATATTATCGATACCTTCCCTCAAAGAGTCAGAAACTCCTTTTCTGAATCCCAGTGTGTTTGAAGTGCTAGGATTGATCTGGACGTTTATGTCACAAGGACCTAAGGTCTGAGAACTGGTAGGGTGGTCCCAAGGAGTTGGGCAATATGAATCCATCATGGAAGCAGAGGAACAAGAAGAAGTACCAACCAGATCTCCCTTGCAAACTGCTATGGGATTGCCCATAGGAACCAAACTCATTGATGTATTTGCAAGATTAACCCCACCAAATCGCCAGTCTGAAGACAAACTAGGTGAATGGTAGTTTGAAATCTCCTCATTCCTCTTCTCTACCTCAAATTTATCCTTTTCCCCCAAATCCATCTCCTGCTAAGCGAGAGTATCCTGAAGTGATGCCTTTTCAATTACAATCCTTGCAATCAACCAACAAACAATATATCTCTTCCCCCCTCACCCCTCCCCCAAAAAACAAAACAAAACAAAAAGAAAGGAAACCCTGATTGCCCAAAACTTTGCTCAAATTCAAAGACCCCAGATAAGCATAAAATCACCAAACCCACTAGGTTACAAACAAGTCCGAACCAAACCCAACCCGCAGAAATTTGAATTTCACAAGAACGGCAGTGGGTGCAGAGATATGATATGATATGCCTTCTAAGGCTCAATCCGCACAAAGAAATTATGCTATGCAAGTCCAAAGCTAGATAAACCCAACGCAGCTCAAGTTGACCCACTTAATTTATGAGCTAAAAAAAAAGGTCAGAAATTTAATACAAAACTAAGAACCAAAATATGTACCAAAGATCGCACTAGTGTAACCGCTACTCTCTCTGAACCTAACCCTGAACTTGGTCGTACTACCACCTTACACGGGAAGTACAAAACCAAAAAACAAAAAGGAAAAAGAAAAAATCAGTTCAAAGAAGAGTTGAAAAAAGAGTGCCCAGCCCAGAAGCAGTCAATTAAGCACGAACATTGATTTCAGAATAATAAATACCCATTCAAAACCTTGCAGTAAAAACCCTAGTCAGAGCTGCAGATGCCCCAGCTCTGAAACGGGGAAAGACCCAACTAAAAGTGGGAAGAGAAAGATACCCATTTCAGATTTAGGGCCACTTTTGCAACTCTGACCTCCATTTGAAGCTTTTCCCAGAAGACCCTTTATTGAATTTGGGCATTCGTTCAAACCCCCCTGTCTTTTCTGCCCAGCGACTGCTATCCCCTGTCCTGTTTCATGCTTCTACAGAAACAACCTCCTCAGAGAGAAGGAGAGAGAGATGAGAGAGAAAGAGAGAGACTATGAAGAACTGTACATATGGGGAGAGAGAGAGAGAGAGACAGGAAGGGGTGGGGGTATTTGAAGGAGAAAGAGAAGAGTAATGGCAAAGGCCCTGCATTTATCCCCACGCCTGCATCAAAAAGAGAGCTCTTGATGATTAACCACCGCCACTGCTACTGCTAAAAATATTTAAAACCCCTCCCAAAGCTTTCTTCGCTGCCTTCATTATTTCAATTGTTCTTTCTTTCTCTCCTCCTTTTTATTTTTAATTAAAATTACTAATTACTTAGATATATTAATTATACTAATCTTTGTATTTTAGTTCATAATAATTGTACCAGCTTGAGCTAGCAACTGACACTGCCAACTCTCATTAGGACTTTGTTTATCTGTTACTCTTAACGCATTGTCATTCATTACACCTTGGGAAGAGAGCTTATACATGGTCTTTATTAGGGTTTGTTTGGTCAAGAGCTCTTTATCACAATTATTTTTTTTTACTTGGCTTGGAATTGAGAAACAAGGCATGCTGGAGGAGATCTGTGGTATCTCAATGTAATAATAGCTTTATTAGTTTGTGTTATATCTATAGTTCTTCTTCTTCTTCTTCTTCTTTGAGATGGTTACTAGCATGAGTCCAATGATGAAAAAAATATTAATAGAAACTTAACTTTCATATATTAACATGAATTTTAAATTTAGAATTGTATAAATTTAAATTAAATTTTTATGTTATATTTCATTTAAATTTGTACAATTCTAAATTTAAGGTTTGAAGTTTAAATTTCCAAAAATAATGTTAAGTCTTATATGATTCATTTATATGTTGAATAAATTAATAGCAACAAATGTGTTTTATTTTCTGTCTAATTTGTGGGAGTTAATTAACACGATGTTAGTGGTGTCTAAAAGTTGTTTAGCATGATGTTAGTAATGCCTATAAGTTGTTTAGCATGATGTTAGTGGTACCTATTTTTGTGTTTGTAACCGTTTGTTTTTAACTTATATAATGGTCATTTCCTTATCAATGAAGTAGTAAAGTTTTCAATCTAATTTTGTTTCTCCTTATTTTTAAATTTATCGTTTTCTTCTTTTATTTTACATCAGTGGTATCAGAGCCAAGTTAGAATTCCACAATGGCTTCTAAAACTTTTGTGCAGCTAGCCATTTCATGCTTTGATGGTCACTATGACCATTGGAGCATACTCATGGAAAAATTTTTGAGGTCCAAAGAATATTGGACAGTTGTTATTTCCGAAGTAGCAAAACAAGCAGCAGTTGTTGTGCTGACAGATGCACAGAAGGTGGAGCTTGCAGGGCAGAAGTTGAAGGATCTCAAAGCAAAGAATTATCTCTTCCAGGCAATTGATCGTTCCATCCTGGAAACCATTCTTTGTAAAGAAACTTCCAAGCAGACCTAGGACTCTATGAAGAAGAAGTATGAGGGGACAACAAAGGCAAAGAGGGCACAACTGCAAGCACTTCTAGGCGATTTCGAAACTTTACACATGAAGTATGGATAATCGGTGACAAATTACTTCTCTAAGACGATGGCAATTGCAAATAAGATGAGAATCCATGGCGACCAAATGACAGATGCCACTATCATTGAGAAGATTCTTTGTTCAATGACAACAAAATTCAACTATGTTGTTTGTTCGATTGAGGAATTTAAAGACACTGACCACATGTCCATTGATGAATTGTAGAGTTCTTTGTTGGTTCGTGAGCAAAAAATGAATCGACAAGACAAGAAGGAGCAAGCGTTACAAGCATCGGCATCAAAAGGAGGAGGTCATGGACGAGGAAGAGGCAGAGGCAAAGGTGGCAAATCAGAAATATGAAGATTCTAATTCTCAAGGGAAAGGAAAAGGTCATGACAACAACAACAATCACTCAATGCCTTACAAGTCAAAGTCAGCAGACAAATCAAGAGTTGAATGCTATAGGTGTCACAAGTTTGGCCACTACAAGTCAGAGTGTTGCACTAATCTAAGGAGAGATGGTGGAAATCAGTCCAATTTTGCTCAGAAGGAAGAAGAAGTGTCTTTGTTAAGGGCTTGTCACGTGAAGGAGGAAACTCACAAGAAATTCTTGTGGTACTTAGACACTGGCTGCAGCAACCATATGAGTGGAGAGAAGTCTGTATTCTCTGAATTGGATGAAGTTTTTCGTGATGTTGTGAAGTTCGGTGATGGCTCTATAGTCTCTGTTATGGGAAAGGGAAAGGTAGCAATTCAAACCAACAAAAATTATATTCAAACTATTTCTAACGTTCTCTTTGTTCCAGATTTAAGAACAAACTTACTCAGTGTTGGTCAACTACAAGAAAAGGGATATGGAATCTCTATAAAAAATGGAGTCTTAAGAATTGAAGATGAGAAGTTGGGCTTGATAGCTCAAGTCAACATGATAGTCAACCAAATGTTTCCATTGTATCTCCATGACACCGCTCACTTATGTTTTTCTGCAAGATTGGGAGAGAAGGAATAGCTATGACATTTTCGCTATGGCCATCTTAGCTTTGGTGGGTTTTGTAATGACCTAAAGTATAATGGTATTTAAATGATAATTAAGAGAGAGAAAAATGGGAATAAAAAGAGGGCGCAACAGACTTCGTCGAAAAAAGCTTCGCATTCGTCGACAACGCATCAATTGGGCTCGTCGACAAGGGTATGTCTCGTCGACGAGAAAATACCAAGGAGGGTTTTGGAAATTCTGAATTTCGTCGACGAGGGGTGAAGGTTCATCGATGAAACTCTTCAAGGACTCATCGACAAGGTGACGTGTCTCGTCGATGAATCCGGCTCTATAAATAGCCTAAAACTCGGATTTAAACGCAGAAAAATCAAAAAAAATTCACTCTCTCTCCTCCCTACGGTTTCTCTCTCCTCTCTCTTCAATTTCGGCTCCATCGTTCGCCGGATCGACGATCTGAGGCAGCCACGACGCTCCTGGAGAAGTTCTCTCCAAATCTGCTAGAGCGGATCATTGGTGGAAGCGAGTTGAAACTCATCCCTGAGTTAAGGTGAGGTTTTTTTATGACAAATTTGGTCTCTTCATAGTTATAGGAAATGATATTCACGTGAAAATATTGAAATTTAGTTCTAAGAGTTGTTGAATTCAGGGTGTTGAACGGGGGACCCCGCGGGTGTAGGACGAGTAGAATTTTTAGGGAGTTTCTTTCCAGTGTCAGGTGAGGGAATAAACTAAAACAGTTATTTTTCACGCGTATTATTTTATTTATCAACAAATTAATGTTCAGGGAAGCGTGTATTATATTTGAATATTATTGAGAAAATGTATATTTGGGAAAATACTACTATTACACAGAAAAGGTGATTTTAGAATGAAATGTACGAATGTACTCAGTTTTGTGTGGTATGAATATTATTTTTCATGAAAAGTATTATGATATAACAATTTTACGAGTAAAGTATGTTTTCAAGAATTATGAAATAATATAGTACATTATGATTTTGAAAATACATAATAATTGATTTATTTATTCAAAATGATAGGTATGAGATATTCGGCGCAAGACTGTGATTGATAGCCAGCGCAAGGCCGTGTATGTGATATGTTTCCGGTGCAAGGCTGTGTTTATGAAATGTTTGGCACAAGGTCGTATTTGCGAAATGTTCGGCGCAAGGCCGTATTGATGAAAGTATAGAAATGCTATCAATTCATTTATGTTAAATGCTATATTATCATGTACTATATGTTATCAGAACCCAGATGTTAGTTTAGTTGAGTTTCAGGAGCACGGTACCGTAACTATATAGATCAGATATCTATGTTCAGACTTGTGCTAATCACCCCACAAGGGGGTGGGAGATGGATAGTCGATGTGGCTTTCAGTGTAGAGTTGTAGACGTCCACCTGGTAGTTTGAACCAGGGTGTGGCGGGCCCATCATACTTACAGATATTTTTGACTCAGTAGTGGTCGGCTAGCCATTGTCGGGTCTCGCATCCGGGCTTCACAACCCGTCATGGGGGTAATACATGACACCAGCTAGCTATTCATTCTAGGTATGTTTTCAGTATTATCAGCTATAACAGAAATTTTATGAACGATATGATTTATTAGAAAATACAAAAGTATATGATTATTCAGTATGTTATGATGAATGTTTATAAATATATAAAATGTACTGTATATGGATAATTACATTAAATCTTCATGTTGTCACACAGCTATATTTAGTTAATTTTCCCTTACTGAGAGGTGTCTCGCCGTTGAACATCAACTGATTTTTAGGAAACCCAGAAAGACCGGCGGAGCGTGACCGCTATTGAGTCGATTGTACTACCCTGCTAGGAGGGTAAGTTTGGACTAGGATCAGGGAATTTTGATGTGAGATCCTAGGGGTGTTTTGTATTTTTTTTTTTTTTTTTTGGAGATTGTACATAAACCCAATATTTTGAAATTTGTGTAACTCTGGTATTATTTTTTTTTTTTGTGGTTATGAGTTTGTGATTTACATTTACTGCTGCCTAGGTTCCGCTGCGTATGATAGGTGTCTCCGTTACCCACGGGTTCGGATTGACTATTTTATTTATTCTACTTTTATTATATGAATATTTAAGCAGGACTTTACAGTTTGGTATTAAAGCCTAGGATGTTAGGTTTTGTAGACTCTAGAATGTAGCAGTAATAATACCAGAGTATAGGATAAGGGGATTTGAGGTCTGATTTTGTAGCCTAGATGCAGGACTTTCGTGGTGGTTTGTGTGATTTTCCTGGGGTGATGATTTCAGGAAAGTCATCGTAAACTATCGTCGGGTTGGGAATCTAGGTTGCAAATTGAACCTTAAATTAAGATCAGGAGAGATGAATTAATTAGGAGTATATACTATATTGGTTGGGTGATATGTATAGTGAAGGGGTTCTGAGTTAAGTTATTTATTTTTCAGGATGGACCCTGGTGGCAGTAGTGCCCATGCCAGTGGGAATGAGGGTGCTGGACCCTCAGGTGCTGCGGGTGGTGATTCGGATGCAGTCTTACGCAACGTGGCACAACAAGTTATGGCCGAAATTGCCAAGAGTTCGAGGGAACAAGGTGGTCCGTCGGAAGGCCACGATAGCTCGATAGATAAATTCATAAAGATGAATCCTCTAGCTTTCTCAGGGGGAATAGATCCTGCAGTCGCTGAAAACTGGGTGTAGGAGATAGAGAAAATATTTGTAGTGCTACAATGTTTAGAGGAGCAGAGGGTATTATTTGCTACCTACAGATTGACTGTAGAGGCTGAGAGGTGGTGGACGGCGGTGAAACTCTTACAATAGTAGAGAACAGTACCTGTGGAGATGACATGGGAGTGGTTTAAGGAGACATTCTTTGACAGGTATTTTCCAGCTTCGTCCAGGGGAGCTAAGATAGAGGAGTTCCTGAATCTGAAGCAGGGACAATAGACCGTGCAACAGTACGTGGCGAGGTTCATTGAACTATCTCGCTTCGCCACGTACATTATTCCAGATGAGGTGAAAAAGGTATGACAGTTTGAAAGAGGTATGAGGAGATAAATATATAAGCAGGTATCGATACTGAAGTTGTAAGACTTTGCCGAACTGGTGGATAGAGCCACTATAGCAGAGATTGGAGAGCGGTTAGAGGCTGAGGAGTAGAGGCAGAAGAAGAGATCTGCACCTTCTAGTTCCTAGCAGGGAGTCGGTCATGGTTCGTGGAAGAGAGGTGGCTATTACAGAGATCGGAGGCAGGAGACAAGGACTCACTGTTTCTAGGGTATGCAGCCACTTCTAGCTTGCCCGACTTGTGGGAAGAGACACCCGGGGAGTGTCGTGCCGGGCGGGGTGTTTGCTACCGATGTGGGGAGCCAGGGCATGTGATGATGGATTGTCAGGCTCAGATTGGTGCCGCTCCTGCTCCTAGACCTGCTCGAGGAGGCTATAAGGCACGACGTGGAGGCCAACAAAGGAATATGGCTCCAGCCAAGGTTTTTGCTCTAAAGCCGAGTGATGCTGAGACAGCCGGCAACGTGGTGATAGGTACGGTTAATATGTTTTCATTTAAAGTTATTGCACTTTTTGACTCGGGGGCCACACACTCGTTTGTATCTGTGGGGTGTGTTAAATTATGTGAGGCTGAAACACAATCACTAGATGTTGAATTACTAGTGGCTACACTGACCGGGTCAGCGGTGAGATGTAGTAGGATGCTCTGGGGTTGTCCAGTTGATATTCAGGGGAGGATTATATCTGTTGATTCGGTAGTGCTAGACATGCATGAGTTTGATATCATTTTCGGTATGGATTGGCTAGCAGCTAACTTTGCCAGTATAGATTGTCGTGCAAGAGAAGTGATATTTAGACCGCCAAGAAGACCAGAATTCAGATTTACAGCGTCGCGAGTGCAATCTCTACCTCAGATGGTCTCAACTGTTCAGGTGAGAAGACTGCTCCTGAGTGGTTGTTAGGGATTTGTAGCCTTTGTGAAAGAAATGTTGGAGAATGAATTGAAGTTTATTAACATGCTAGTAATGAAAGAATTTATAGATGTGTTTCCAGATGAATTGTTAGGTTTGCCACCTGATTATGAGATTAATTTTACCATTGATCTACTTCCAGGTACAGCGCCGATCTCTAAAACACCATATCGAATGGCGCGGACAGAGTTGGCAGAATTAAAAGATCAGTTACAGGATTTACTTGATAAGGGTTTCATATGACCTAGTGTATTCCCGTGGGGAGCTCCAGTATTATTTGTAAAGAAGAATGACGGGTCTATGAGGATGTGCATAGATTACAGGGAGATTAATAAAGTGACCATCAATAATAAGTATCCTTTACCCCATATAGATGATTTGTTTGACCAGCTCCAGAGTACATGGGTGTATTCTAAGATCAACCTTAGGTCAGGCTACCATCAAGTAAAGGTGAGAGCAGAAGATGTATCGAAGATGGCTTTCAGGACCAGGCATGGGTATTACGAGTTCCTTGTTATGCCATTTGGTCTGACGAATGCTCCTGCGATATTTATGGATTTGATGAATAGGATCTTCCATCCATTTTTAGACCAGTTAGTTGTTGTTTTTATTGATGATGTGCTGGTCTATTTAAGGAGCTATGAGGAACACAAGATACATTTGAGGCAGGTCTTGTAGATGCTTGGGGAGAAGAAGTTGTATGCCAAATTTAGTGAATAGGACTTCTGGCTTGAGAAATTTGTGTTTTTGGGGCATGTTATCTCTGGAGACAGAATTTTTGTGGATCCTAGTAAGATTGATGCGGTAGTGAATTAGACTAGACTAAGGAACGTCCAGGAGATTCTTGGGGTTAGCTGGATTTTATCGTCGTTTTGTCGAGGGGTTCTCAGCTTTATCAGGGCCTTTGACATGACTGACTAGGAAGAATGCCAGATTTGAATGGGACGACAATTGTGAGCAGAGTTTTCAGGAATTGAAGCAGAGGCTAGTCACAGCACCAGTGCTAATTATCCCGTCACGGGGTGAGGGTTATACTATTTACAGTGATGTGTCCTTGAAGGGACTTGACTGTGTATTGATGTAGCATGGCAGGGTAGTGGCATATGCATCCAAACAGTTGAAAGAATACAAAAAGAACTATCATACCCACGATCTTGAATTGGTTGCAGTGGTACACGCATTGAAAATTTGGAGGCATTACTTGTATGGCGAGCAGTGTGAGATTTTCTCTGACCACAAGAGCTTAAAGTATTTCTTCACCCAGAAGGAACTGAATATGAGATGGAGAAGGTAGTTAGAGTTAATTAAAGATTTTGATTGTACTATCAATTACCACCCAGGAAAAGCAAACGTGATAGTTGATGCACTGAGCAGGAAGTCTAGGGAATTAGTGTTGACGGCTATAGAGATCCAGTGCCTGATCATGATGGATCTGGAGAGACTCAGTATAGAGTTGGTAGGAAGTGATCCTCCTGCATGTATCGCCAGTTTAATAGTGCAGCCTACTCTGCAGGAAAGAATTAAAGTCATTTAGAAGAAAGACCCAGAATTTGCAGAGGTGATACATAGAGTGCATACTGGTCAGGGCGAGGAATTCTGCATCTCAGATGACGGAGCTTTACGGTTCCGTTCCAGAATATGTGTTCCTGCTGATGCTGACATCAGGAAGACTATTTTGAAGGAGGCTCATAGATCATAGTCTACAGTTCATCCCGACAATACAAAAATGTACAGGAATCTGCGAGAGTTTTATTGGTGCAGTGGTATGAAGAGAGATTGCCGAGTATGTAGCCTAGTGCATGACGTGCTAGCAAGTAAAAGTTGAGCATCAGAGGCTGGCGGGTCAATTGCAGCCACTATTTATCCCAGAGTGGAAGTGGGATCATATATCCATGGATTTTGTCTCAGGGCTGCTATCAACATCGCATTGCCAGAATGTGATTTGGGTAATAGTAGATCGGTTGACTAAGACCGTCCATTTTCTCCCTATCAAGATCAGCTATTCCCTTAATCGATTGGCCGAGATCTATATCCAGGAGATAGTTCGTTCTCATGGGGTGCCAGTATCTATAATGTCAGATTGAGACCTGCGTTTCACGTCACGTTTCTGGAGAAGCTTACAGGAAGCTTTAGGGTCTTAGTTATTGTTTAGCATAGCAT
Source organism: Malania oleifera (assembly GCF_029873635.1). Classification (NCBI taxonomy): domain Eukaryota; kingdom Viridiplantae; phylum Streptophyta; class Magnoliopsida; order Santalales; family Ximeniaceae; genus Malania; species Malania oleifera. The sequence goes on along the minus strand of NC_080420.1, from coordinate 33,322,082 downwards.
TCCATCCTCAGTTAGATGGGCAGATTGAGAGGACGATACATATATTGGAAGATATTCTCCGAGCATGCATATTAGATTTTGGGGGTAGTTGGAGTTAGTTCATGCCGCTAGCAGAGTTCACATATAATAACAGTTATCATACCAAAATTGGGATGACACCATTTGAAGCTCTATACAGTAGAAAATGTTGTTCTTCGTTATATTGGGATGAGATGGGTGAGCAGTGAGTTATGGGACCAGAGCTTGTACAGTAGGCGTACGATAAGGTTCGGCTCATTAGGGATAAAATCAGTGCAGCTCAGAGCCGACATAAGAGTTATGCTGATAATCGTCGTAGGAAATTAGAATTTGATATTGGGGATCATGTATTTCTGAAGATAGCTCCGTTAAAAGGAGTCATGAGGTTTGGAAGAATGGGTAAACTTAGCCTAAGGTTTATCGGCCCATCTGAGATTTTAGAGAATGTGGGGTTGGTTGCCTACAGGTTAGCTTTACCACCTGCGTTATCTTCGATGCACGACGTATTCCATATTTCTATGTTAAGGAAATACGTTCCAGACCTTTCTCGTATAATCAATTTTAGTGGATTAAAGCTTAGTGATTCGCTAGTTTATGAGGAGGTACCAGTGCAGATTCTGGACAGAAGAGAACAGGAACTATGTAATAAGAAGATTCCTCTGGTAAAAGTTCTATGGAGGAATCATGCAGTAGAAGAGACTTCTTGGAAGCTCGAGGAGCAGATCAGGCAGAAGTACCCGCAATTATTCTAAGAAGTTCAAATATAATTAGGAAATGTAAGTAAATATGTAGTATTTCTTTTGCAGGTATATGTATTACTTTAGTTAGTAAGTGGTATTTTAGTTTTGAGGGAATTTTCTTTTGATATATGGAATCTCCCAGGACTTGGAATGTAACCACGGTATTCCTCTGCCATAAGTGAGGGTAAGTAATAAAATAAGTAGACTGTTTTACTTTTAAGGGATGATGAGTTGTATGAAAAGTAAATTTCAAGAACAAAATTTTATAAGGAGGAGAGAATGTAATGACCCAAAGTATAATAGTATTTAAATAATAATTAAGAGAGAGAAAAATGGGAATAAAAAGAGGGCGTAGCAGACTTCGTCGACGATGCGGCAATTGGGCTCGTTGACGAGGGTATGTCTCATCGACGAGAAAATATCGAGGAGAGTTTTGGCAATTCTGAATTTCATCGACGAGGGGTGAAGGTTTGTCGATGAAACTCTTCAGGGACTCGTCGACGAGGTGACGTGTCTTGTCGATGAATCCAGCTCTATAAATAGCCTAAAACTTGGATTTAAACGTAGAAAAATCAAAAAAAATTCACTCTCTCCTCCTTACGGTTTTCTCTCCTCTCTTTTCAATTTCGGCTCCGTCGTTCGTTGGATCGACAATCTAAGGCCACCATGACGCTCTTGGGGAAGTTCTCTCCAAATCTGTTGGAGCGGATCATTGGTGGAAGCGAGTTGAAATTCATCCCTGAGTTGAGGTAAGACTTTTTATGCCAAATTTTATCTTTTCATAGTTATAGGCAATGATATTCACGTGAAAATACCGAAGTTTAGTTTTGGGAGTTGTTGAATTCGGGGTGTTGAATAGGGGACCCCGCGAGTGCATGACGAGTGAAATTTTTGGGAGGTTTCTTTCCAATGTTAGGTAAGGGAATAAACTAAAACAGTTATTTTCCACGCATATTATTGTTATTTATCAGCAAATTAATTTTAAGGGAAACGTGTAATTGAATATTATTGAGAAAATGCATATTTGGGAAAATACTGTTGTTATATAGAAAAGGTGATTTTAGAATGAAATGTACGAATTTACTCAACTTTGTGTAACATGAATATTATTTTTCATGAAAAGTATTATGATATGACAATTTTACGAGTAAAGCATATTTTCAAGAATTATGAAATAATACAGTACATTATGATTTTGTAAATACATGATAATTGATTTATTTATTCAAAATGATAGGTATGAGATATTCAGCGCAAGGTCGTGATTGATAGTTGGCGCAAGGTCGTGTATGTTATATCTTTTCGACGCAAGACCGTGTTTATGAAATGTTCGGCACAAGGTCGTATTTACGAAATGTTCGGCGTAAGGCCGTATTTATGAAAGTATAGAAATGTTATCAATCCATTTATGTTAAATGCTATATTATCATGTACTATATATTATCAGAACTCGGATGTTAGTTTAGTTGAGTGTCAGGAGTACGATACCGTAGCTATATAGATCAGATATTTATATTCAGACTTATGCTAATCACCCCACAAGGGGGTGGGAGATGGATAGTTGATGTGGCTTTCAGTGTAGAGTTGTAGACGTCCACCTGGTAGTTCGAACCAGGGTGTGGCGGGCCCATCGTACTTACAGACATTTTTGACTCGGCAGTGGTCGGCCAGCCATTGTCGGGTCCCGCCTTCGGGCTGCACAACCCGTCATGGGGGTAATACATGACACCAGCTAGCTATTCATCCTGGGTATGTTTTCAGTATTATCAGCTATAACAGACATTTTATAAACCGTATGATTTATTAGAAAATACGAAAGTATATGATTATTCAGTATGTTATGATGAATGTTTACAGATATATGAAATGTATTGTATATGCATAATCGCATTAAATGTTCATGTTGTCACACAGTTGTATTTAGTTTATTTTCTCTTACTAAAGGTGTCTCACCCCCGAATATTTAATGATTTTCAGGAAACCTAGAAAGACCGGTGGAGCGTGACCACCATTGAGTCATTGTACTACCCTACTAGGAGGGTAAGTTTAGACTAGGATCAGGGAATTTTGACGTGAGATCCTAGGGGTGTTTTGTAATTTTTTTTTGGGAGATCGTATATAAACACAATATTTTGAGATATTCTTGACTTTGATATTATGTTTTTTTTTTTTTTTGTGGTTATGAGTTTGTGATTTACATTTACTGCTGCCTAGGTTCCACTGCGTATGACAGCTGTTCCCGTTACCCACAGGTTCGGGTTGACTATTTTATTTATTCGGCTTTTATTATATGAATATTTAACAGGTCGTTACAGGTTTGACACCATGCAATTTTTCATAAGGAGATAAACCACCTAAAACATGAGAAGGTGTGCGGTTAATGAGATAGGTAGCAGTAAGAATAGCATCCCACCCGAAGTGTGCAGACATATGTGCTTGAAAGACAAAGGAGCGAGCAACATTGAGGACAAGTCGATGTTTGCGTTCAACCACTCCGTTTTGTTGAGGAGTGGAGACATAACTGGTTTTGTGGACAATACCCTTAGGTGCATAAAATGTGGTCTTGTGAAACTCTGGCCCATTATCACTTCGTATGATTTTGATGGTGATAGAGAATTGGCTTTTAACGAGATGAATGAAAGATTACATGAGAGAACGGGTGTCAAATTTGTGGTGCATTAAATAAACCCAAGTACTACGGGTAAAATAGTCAACAATAGTGAGAAAATAACATGCACCAATAATAGAAGGGGTGCAATAAGCCCCCCAAATGTCAACATGTAGTAATTCAAAAGATTTATAGGAAGAAATAGAACTAGTTGGAAATGGAGCACGAGTCTGTTTAACCAATAGGCAAATTAAACACGATTGCAAATCAGTATTACAAATTTTTGGTTCTTTATTGGAAAGAAAAGACAAATTTTTATTGGACAAATGTCCTAAACGTTGATGCCAAATATGAGAAGTCGAAGTGGAGGTGGCCGCCGGACAATAAGCTTTTCTGGTGCTTGCAAAGTGGTAGAGGCCGTCCCGCTCAGTTCCCATCCCAATCATCTTCATCAAGCGCAGGTGCTGAATAAAATAGAAATCAGAAGAAAAGATAATGAGACAATGGTGTATTTTGCATAACTTACGAACGGAAATTAGGTTGAAATGAAAGGTCGGGACACAAAGAACATTATTTAAAGAAAGAGTAGAAGAGAATCAAACTGTTCCAATATGAGTAACGGTGGCAAGGGAGCCATCCGGTAATTGAACTGTCCGACCATGGATTGGAAATGATTGGGCCAGAATAGTGGGTGTGTAAACCATATGGTCTGTTGCACCACTGTCAAGAATCCATAGATGATCACTATTGGGCGTACCTGCCAATGAAGAGTCGACACTACCTACTTGGTATGCCATGGATTGTGGAGGGGTGGAATTGTTGAGAATAGCCAAGAGCTTCTAGCATTGCTCGGGGTAAAAGGAAAACTGCTGGTAGTAGAGGAAACTTGATTGGCGCTATGCTTGGAACTTGTGCCAGGCTTAGAGTTACGAGATCCCAAAGGGAAGCCATGGATGCAATAACAACGATTAATAGTGTACCTGTCTTTCCCACAATGACTGCATTTAAGGGACCTTTTAGGTGGACTTGGTCGGCTGTCTTTCCGTGGTGGATAGTTGGAGGTGGCCAAAGCAATGCCTTCAATGGATGGTGGAGTCGAGATGTTGCGGTGATGTTCTTCTTGCATGACCAGGGCATAGGTACGACTTATAGTTGGAAGCAGATCTATCAATAGTATCTGTCCACGAGTTGCTGCGTAGGATTCATTGAGGCCCATTAGAATGGTCAACACATTCTTAGATTCTTCTTCAGCTAGATTGTTCTTACAGGCACCACAAGTGTAGGTACCATAGGTGCAAATGTACGGGGATTGAATTTTGGCCAACTCATCCCATAAGACCTTTAACTTTGCAAAATATATTGTAACTAAAAGAGAACCTTGAACAAGATTACTGATATTTTGTTTAAGTTTGTAAAGACGTGGCCCATTGACTTGAGAATACCGTTCCTTTAAATCGGCCCAAATGACAGAAGCGGATTTGCAATAGATTACGCTGGAAGAAATATCTTTAGAAATGGAATTGAGAAGCCAGGATATTACCATGACGTTGCATCATTTCCATTGTCGTGTCTTAGGTGAGGAACTAGAAGCTGGTGAAGGAACCGTGCCATCAATGAAGCTGAGCTTGTTTTTGGCCTCAAGTGCAAGAAGCATTGCTTGACTCCATGAGGCGTAGTTGTCTTCAGTAAGTGGAGTAGTAACCAAGGCCATGCTGGGGTGATCCAAAGGGTGAAGGTACAAGTGATGGGTAGGGTTATCAAATTTCTCTTCCTCTTCAGCCATGAAAAAAAAATGAAAACTCTCAAATGAAACACTTTTTTGTTCTTTTTTTATTTATTTTTTTATTTATATATTTTTTTGAAAGAATTAATTCTTCACTCAGTTGAATATTTTAAATATTTAAAATATTGATTTGCCTTGATCCTTTGGAAGAATTGATTCTCCACTCAGTTGAATATTGTAAATATTTAAAATATTGATTTGCCTTGATCCATAAAGCTGTCAGTGGGTCACTTTGGAATTGCTCTTCAAAATCGAGTGGAAGTAATGGTGGGTTTCAGAGCCCACTTTTGACGTGGGTTGGCTGGGTGCAGATTTGTAGCTGTGAAAAGGAGGTCGTCTTCAACCTCTGATTCAGACAAACCAGTGTGATCTTTGCTTCGTTGAAGATGACAACGTAGACGATCAGGAGATGACGTCAAATCGGACAACAGATCTGCGAAGGCGCAAATATGAAAAAGCAACAAGTTGATCGAGGAAGACGACGTCAGAAAGTTAACAGAGACGCCGATGACAATGTCAAAGACTTTAGCGAAGAACAACAATAAAGACAACGACGTCGGAGGTCGTTGATGGCAGAGATGAAGATAAAAAAGGCAGTGAAGGAGTGACGGTTCCTTCATTGTCGTTGATGGCGGAGCTAGTGGTGAGCTCACCAAACAATCGGAGTAAAGGTTCGACGAACCAACTCTGATGCCATGTGAAAAATTAAAGGAAGAAGAATATATATAAACTCTGTTCAAAATTATATTTTTTACAACAATTTACAACCCCTATTTATACTTGTAATTGGGGAACAATGGAATAAATACAAAATTAATCCTAAATTAATTTCCACACTCCTTTCTATAATAAGGAGATTTGCTGACTTTTTTCAAATGGAAATATCACGTAATTGGGGCCTCATGTTTGCTTCTTGATTTGTGGTCTTCCTTAACATGAAGAATGTGTTGTTAGCAAACAACATCATAATCAATTCCCACAAGGGAAATCATGGAGGGCGAAGGCTGCACTAGAGCTTGTTCATTCCAACATTTTCGGGCCAATAACTCCATGTTCTAATGGAGGTAAGAGATATATACTTACTTTCATTGATGATCTTAGTCGTAAATGCCGGGTTTATTTTTTGCAAGAGAAGTCTGAAGCCTTTCTAGCCTTTAAAAGCTATAAAGTGCTAATTGAGAAAGAAGTTGGCGGTCCCATAAAAATTCTTCGCACAGATCGTGGTGGAGAATATAACTCACATGAATTTGCAAGTTTCTGTGAGACTCATGGAATCAAGAGACAGCTTACAGTAGCTTATACGTCCCAACAAAATGGCATTTGTGAAAGAAAGAATCGTACTATTCTAAATATGGTGCAAAGTCTTTTAATGAGGAGCTGTATTCCAAAGAGCTTCTGGCTTGAAGTAGTTAAGTGGAGCATTCATACATTGAATAGAAGTCCCACACTTGCTGTTCAAAATAAGACACCAGAGGAAGCATGGAGCGGACGGAAACTAGTTGTTGATCACTTCAGAATTTTAGGGTGTGTTGCATATGCCCATATTCCATATCAGAAGAGGATGAAGTTGGATGACAAGGGAAAAAATGTATTTTTCTTGGTGTTAGTGATTAGTCAAAAGCTTATAAGCTTTACAATCCTAACACTAAGAAAATACTTATCAGTCGAGACGTTGTTTTTTATAAAGATCAAATTTGGGAATGGAACAAAAATGTAGTTGGAGAGCCAATTCCAACTAGTTTTGATGGAGAAGATGGTGATGAAGCAAACCAGCTGCAGCAACACCTTGCTCTAGCAACTGATGCATTTGATAATCCTCAAAATGAAACTCCTGCAGCCTCTAAAGTCACTCCAACAGCATTAGAAGCAGCAGCTGAATCACGTTCTCATCGTGTTCAAACGAGGCCAGCATGGATGTCAGATTATGAGGTAATCGAAATTGATCAATCTGAAGACCAAATCACTCATTTTGCTCTATTTTTAGATTGTGATCTTATAATGTTTGAAAGTGCCGTCAAATAATCAAAATGGCGAAAAACTATGGATGCTAAAATTGCAGCCATCGAAAAGAATGACACTTGGGAGTTATCTGATCTTCTAGAAGGGCACAAAACAATTGGCATGAAGTGGGTTTACAAGACAAAGCTAAAGGAGAATGGTGGAGTAGACAAGTACAAGGCACGCTTGGTGGTCAAGGTCTATAAGCATTGCTCCAGTTGCAAGGCATGACACAATCAGATTGGTGATTGCATTAGCAGCTCAGAATTCATGGCCTACCTTTCAACTGGATGTAAATTCGGCATTCCTCTATGGTGATTTGAAGGAACTGGTATTGGTTGATCAACCTCCTGATTATGTGAAATCTAGAAATGAGCATAAAGTGTATAGACTACAAAAGGCTCTATATGGATTAAAACAAGCCCCACGAGCTTGGTATAATCATATATAAACTTATTTTTTGAAGGAAGGATTTCAAAAATGTCCTTATGAACATATGCTTTTCATAAAAGTTGAGGATGGAGAGAAAATGTTCATTGTTTGCTTATATGTAGATGATCTAATCTATACTAGAAGCAATACAGCCATGTTTGGAAGCTTTAAGAAATCCATGATGGCTAAATTTGAAATGTCTAATCTTGGTATGATGCAATACTTTCTTAGCATTGAAGTGTTGCAATCTTCTACCAGCATTCTTATTTCTCAAAAGAAATATGTGGGAGAAATCTTGGACAGGTTTCAGATGAAGGATTGTAATCTTATGAATACACCATCGGAGTTTGGTTTGAAGTTAAACAAAGATGATGGAGGAAAGAAGGTTAACAGTACTCTTTACAAGCATCTTGTGGGGAGCTTAATGCATTTGACTGCAACAAGGCCTGATATAATGCATGCTATAAGTGTCATTAGTAGATACATGGAGTGTCCCACAGAGATTCATCTTTTGGCTGCAAAAAGAATTCTTAAGTACTTGCAAGGTACCAAGGAGTTTGAATTGTTCTTCAAAAAGGGAGAAAAGTCAGATTTGTTTGGCTTTACAGATAGTGATTATACAGGAGATTCCGATGATCGTAAAAGCACATCTTGGTATGTTCTCATGTTGGGAACATGAGTTGTTTCATGGTCATCAAAGAAGCAGCTAATTGTCACATTGTCAACCACTGAATCTGAATTTTTTGCAACAACTACTTGTGCTTGTCAAGCTATTTGGCTGAAGAAGATTCTTGAAGAGCTGCAGTTCAAAGAAGATGGGCCTACTCTCATTTATCGTGACAACAGTTCAACAATAAAGCTCTCAAAGAATCCTGTTCTACATGGTCAAAGCAAGCATATAGATGTGAAGTATCATTTCTTGAGAGATCTCACAAATGATGGAGTTATTAATATGGTTTACTACAAAAGTGAAGACCAGATTGCTGATATTCTAACAAAGCCTCTCAAATTTCCAGCATTTCAAAAGCTCAGGGAGTTACTTGGTGTTTCCAGTTCAAAGGACTTTATTAGAGGGATGACACTTTAAAGTTTAAGTCTTATTAAATTGATGCTTTGTATGGAACATCATTTTAAGGGAGGGTTTGTTCAATAAATTAATAGCAGCAAATGTGTTTTATTTTCTGTCTAGTTTGTAGGAGTTAGTTAACATGATGTTAGTGGTGCCTAGAAGTTGTTTAGCATGATGTTAGTAGTGCCTAAGAGTTGTTTAGCATGATGTTAAAGGTAGCATGATATTAGTGGTGCCTATTTTTGTGTTTGTAACCGTTTGTTTTTAGCCTATATAATGGTCATTTCTTCATCAATGAAGTAGTAGAGTTTTCAATCCAACTTTGTTTTCCCTTGTTTTTAAATTTATCGTTTTCGTCTTCCATTTTACATCATTATAAATCTACATATTTTATAAGTACATGAATTAATGAGTTTAAATCTACGCGGGTCTATAAAAAAAAAAAATTATTCATGATGATATTTTGAGTTTTAAAGAATTCTTTTTGAAATTTTAAAGTCATGTTCTATTTGATGGGTAACATCAATCAATTTAATAACAAGCAATTTTTAGTTTGGATTGAAAATTTCGTACATAGTATTGAATAATTTTGTATTTATAACTTTTATTTATCAATAAAAATTATTTGACTTTAAGGGGGGAAAACACCACAAGGTAAAGTCGTAAACTCTTACAAAAATAAAGAATATTTTTCTATACTTAATTTTATGCAAAACACATATGATTAATATTTGAATCATTAAAATTTTAATACTCTGCTTAATTAGTTTACAAAATTTCCAGTATTGTTCTATATATTTATCATAAATGTATGAATTCATATAATAGTCCAATTTTTTTTTAAAATTTTTTTCAAATCATTCAATTTCATTTCTTTAAGGGTCTGTTTGGATCAATAATTTTGGTGAGAAAAGAAAATGAGAAGGAAACTCATTTTCTATTATATTTTCCTCTTTGCATCAAATACTACTAAAAATAAAAGTTTATTCTAATATGATTAAAAATTAAGGAAAACTAAACGTGAATGATATATAAAATTAAATTTTCGTTCATTAATTTAATATATTTTTATTTTCTGTTTTCATTTTGGTTGATAACTAAACATGAAAAATTGGATTCCTTTACGTTTTCCTTTCATTTCCCTTATATTTTCGAAGTTCCAAACGAAACTCAAACGTGTTGTATCAAAAAAAATTTATTTAAATGCCACCCTCTAATTTCTTTGGGTTCTAAAATATAATTAGAAAAAATATCTATATTTGACTACCTTCAACACTTCTTTTAGTCTTTCTTTTTGGGTTACTTTTTTGAATTTACTACTAATTAATTAATATTATGTAGACCAAAACGTACAGTGTGAAAACTAAGACTCCTAATTGAATTTTAAAAATTCAGCTTGTTGGTTGAATTATTTATTTACTATTTCACACAATGAGTACATTTTCAAATTTCTGATATGTTCATTTAAAAATTATATCATTGCAATTAAGTAGCAAACGGATACCCACATTTGAGCCTTGAGCATGTCATGAACATATCAAGTTCAAGTGCTATATATATATTAAAGTATAGATTGATAATTCATATTAATTTAATTAATTTTTACTTTTAAGTACGTTAGACATAATAATAATAATAATAATAATTCATTATCATATGTTTTTTCTAATTAATCTATTACTTTGAAAAGAATAACAATCCTTTCAACTAAAAATTCTCTACTTCAAAGTATATATGACTAGTGTGTATGAAGAGTGATTGATAATGTGATTAACCACAGATGAGTATATATATAGGACAATCTTCTGTACTTTATAAATTATTATCTGAACGTTTTTATTTGATTTTATTTTATTGTTCTCTTGCCAATTGTGACTAAAATTGATAGACACCCTTATCATTTTTTGAAAAGTTTTGACTTTTGAATTCTATATATCTTTCTCATTATCATTCTTTTAATTGATCGATACTGCTTTAGGCTATAAATTTCATATTAAAAAAAACACTCTAAAAAATATCTTTACAATGATACTCTTATATATATTGGTTAATTTAAGCAGGTTGAAGGGGTGCCACAGGTCCAACCAGATGTCGTTGTCCTTGATGTGAAAACCCTTTTAGGCTTTAAGCTCGAACTTTTTTTTTACGAGAATAAGAAGAAAATTGCCCATAAAATAAGTAATAAAAAGCAAAGGCACAGATCATTAGTATCTTTTTAACCCTTGCTTAAGACTTAATCACCTAACTAAGATGAACAAGTATAAAAATGCAAAAAAAAATACTTCTAACATTGTGAAAATTTAGCTATATGTATTTTGATGATATATGGAGTGTCCCCCTAGGCCTTTTTTTTTCTCCCATGTCATTATTAGTCGGCATCGGGACTTGCATTCGCAAAGACCTAAGCTTTTGAATAATGGAATCAATCTCTTATCACACTTAACATGAAATCATATATATAATCTAAAGTATTACTACACACTACTACTTAATTAATAAGCCCAAACTAGCTTTAAAGAGCTGCCCATGTAAGAGGTGGAAATGATTTGTATTGATTAGGTTGGTTTTACAAGGCATTATCATTATAATAAATAACAACATTATTATAATGGAAGAAAAAACAAGTAGAGAAATAAAATTATATATATTATATTAGCTGGCAGTGTGGTTTAGCTAGCAGAGTACAGTGAACAATAAAGCACGAACAAAAATCTGTGAAGGATAGTCCAAGGAAGAAGACGATGAGTGAGAAAAAGACCCTGCCTCCCTCCCTATAGCTAATTAGTAAAGAGATGAATATATATATATATATATATATATATATATATATATATATATATATATATATTGGGTGGGGATCAGATTCCTGAGTACCCTTTTCCCTATATAGATTATTCCAAGGGCAAATGGGGTGTTGCCACGTGCACTGGTGTGCCTTTTCATTGGACTCTTATTGATTGGTGTCCTACGTATAGACTTATAAACAAATAAATGAGTAAGAAATATTATCGTATGTGTAGATATTACAAATAAAAAATATACTATTTTAAAATTGCAGAAAGAGTGATATGGCTGGTTCATGGTTGGCACTTGGCATGGCTCTCCTTTTGGGAAAGCTAAACTAAGCAACCAAATACAAAGCAACATAGGATTGGAGTTGGGGATTCGAGATCTCTTAACCCTCAGACCTAGCTTTACATTTCTTTAACCCAAATCTACCCCTTTATCATTCATCACACACACACATATATACATGCATGTAGCTCTCTCTCTCTCTCTCTCTCTCTCTCTCTCTCTCTCTCTCTCTCTGATGCATATAGGTTAATTATATATATAAAAATACAATAAAGTAGGGGGGCTTTGGTCTTGGGCTTTAATCAATTAAAGGGAAGCACGTTTGAAACTTTATATATTATGTCAATCTATCACTGTACTTCTTGTGTTTAAACAAATGTAAAAGCACTTACTTTGTAGTATGAATTTTTTTTTATGTTGATTAATTATGAGAAGGAGTGATATGATATCTATACGAATAATTATTTATAGTTTTAAAAAGTGCAGGAGTTGGGAGAGGCAGTAGAACTAGTGGCAGTAGTAGTACTCTATGTTTAGAGGTCAAACCAAGCAAAAGTGAGGGTCGCAACTACTCCATATATATATGGGTTGTGTTCTTCCAAGGTTGTTTGAATTAAAAAAAATTTATAACATTTTTTAATCATAAACACATGAGGAGTCTTATTTGTTTATTAAATGCAGTTGTTTTAGTTTAATTAGGGTTATTTGTTTAGGAAGAGGGAGCAAGAGAGTTTATCTTAAATCTATATTAGAATAAAATGCGATAAAGATAGTGCATGCACCTATTTTCTTTAATTCCTCTTCTGCTTCTTCTATCTTCTTCCTTTCAGTACAAGATACAAGTGAATTAATGATCGGTTTTATTAGCTTTGGCCAAGGGTCGGATCGACCCAAGTGTAAGCCACTAGGGGCAAGTGCTCCAAATAAAATTTTTAATATAATATATAATGTATATTAAATTATGTAAATTTTCAAGATAAAAATATAATTATATGCACCTTGACTAAAATTATATGACTATAATTAATAGGAAGAGTGATCCAAATTATAGATTGTTTGTTATTGAATCTTTGGCTAATAGTTATTGAAAATTATGTCACTTTCATGTTAGAAGTCTCAAACTCAAATTTTAGAAAAGTTAGTTTGAAAAGTTTAGGACTTATAAGACAATTTTATTTTCTATGCTCAAATTTTTTAAAAAAGTTTGATATGTTTGATATTATTTATGTTTTCAATGTAATATAATAAGAAAACAGGTGATGGTAACATGTTTATTCTTGTTTCTGATTTTTGTTTATGTTATTCTTCAGTTATTGTGTAATCTATTCTTGAAATATACTAGTTTATGGATTAATTATTTTGTACATATTTTTTTGATAATTATTAAAATTAAAGTGACAATGTGAATTTAAATATAGTTAAAAAAAATATTTATAAAAATTTTAAAAATACTAAAATTCATTCAAATAAAAGTTTAGCATTTTTTAGTTTTCATATATAAAGAGAAAAGTTTTTAAACTAGTAATTAATTTCTATTTCTATTATATTATTTTCTAATTTGAATTTTTTATTTTATTATTTTAATCATATCTTTTCATTGTTAATATATTCAAAGGCAAAAATGAATATGTATTCAATTAGGTTCTCAATTTTTTTAGTTTGGAAAATACTAACCAAATAAGTTGTGTTTGTAGTTTTCATTTCCATTTTTCACTTTATATTTCTAATTTTTTTTTATAATATTTGAAAATTATTGTAACGCCCCTGATTCACCAGGTGGGGCCCGGGGTGTTATGTGATCATTCACACGTCTCTGATACCATAATATCAATCACACAGGGGAAAATAATAGATAACTACCTTAAATAAAATACTAGAGTTCTATTCTGTACATCCCAAAAAGTGCATCCATTCACTCCACAATACACAACCAGTATTTAAAACATAAATTGTACATATAACAGTTCTTGCAACCACTCACATACACAAAACTAAACCCTGCCCCCCAAACTTTCTAAGCTCGATCACTAGAAGGACCTGAAAAATGAATAATTCGCTGGGGAGAGATACTTTTGAGTAAGGATGGAATAAACTATAATAGTGTGTGGCAGAAGAGTTTAGTAAATACAAAATATAGCTGTTTGTTAATCAAGAGCAACTGAAAAAACACAAGCAGACTGTACTCACAATTTTGCAAACATTATTTATCAGTGAAGGTTCCCTAGGAATGGAGAGATTACACGCTCATACACGTAACGCCCCTTTGCCCTGATACCATTTGTAACCTTGCCCAATTAATTCGAGTGCAGCTATAACTGATACTAATCAAGGTACTCACCTTACTCAGTAAGCCCTCGGGTGGAGAGTTTTACTTCGCCATAAATTATTTATGTAATTAAATTCATGTACAAAGCTCATACACATTCAACACTAACATATCCCAGAATCTGCAGACCTGTCTACTGCATCACATCACAATTACCATACATTCAATTCACATTCACGCACGCACACCCCGAATTGAAATACACATCTCTACATCACAGCTTTACTATCCGACCACCTCGCTGCATACTGAGCATCTCTCCCCATCATTCTCAGTTGTGGCCCACACAAAACATTGCGTACTTCTTAATACGTGGTCCACATAGAGCTACTGCGTACTTCACAATACGTGGCCCACATAGAGCTACTGCGTACTTCACAAAACGTGGCCCACACAGAGCAACTGCGTACATCACAGTACGTGGCCCACACAGAGCTACTGTGTACTTCTCACAAAGCTTTCACAAACAAACCTCACATGCACATTTATGTTCACAACCAAACAATATTCACCACTAGGCAGTTTTCACAACCAAACAGTATTCACCACCAAACAATTTCCACAACCAAACAGTATTACAACCAGTTAATTATGAAAAGTTATTCTCATGCCACATGGTTTTCCCTAAATATGAATTATACTCAAAACACATCATTTTCAAATGGCTAAACTGTTCAAAAAATCATACTATAATTATACGGCTCATATACTCGAAATTAACCAATTCAAATTTAATAAAAAGTTGTTATAACTTATTCCCCCTTACTTGTTTTTCTGCAAATGGCCCGAAATGACTGGGAAAGCGAAACCTTAGCTTTTTGCACTCACCGCTAAAATAGAGAAGAGAGAGGTGATTCGGGAGTGAGGGTAGCTTCGGGTGCATGTAGAAATGAGAGAGAGTCATGTGAGGGATGAGAGAGAGGGGGGGGAAGTTCGGAGCTGTGAGAGAGAGAGAGAGAGAGAGAGAGAGAGAGAGGAAATTAGTTTTCCTAAAAAAAATGAGTGAATTTCTATTTATAGGTGAGCTGCCTCGCAGGAAACCGTCGACAATTTTTCTGTGCTTAACGAAATCGTCGACGGTTTTGCTCTTAAAATGCCCTTAAAAGACTAAACTGTTGACGGTTTTTCTAAGAGACCCTCAAAATGTCGACGGTTTGGTGCTGAACCAAACCATCTCCATCCTTTTTCTTATTTTTCCTTTCCTTTATTTATTTTTCCTATTCTTTTATTTATTTTCCGAGTTTGGGTTACTACTTTCTCCCCCCTTACAAAATTTCATCCTCGAAATTCATTAATCAATCATTTTCACATACTTAGAAGTTAACTAACCACATTTCACACATTTCAATCTATTCTAGCATGTGAACAATGTATCACCCAGAATTAAATGAAACTTATTATATATCTCAAACATAAAAACATTACCTGCGCCTCTAGTAGTGTCTGTCTCAGCTAGAACAAGTGCATAGACATGCGCTGGTCCGCCACAAGGCACCAGATTGTTCCTCCGATTCTGATCAGGAGCGGGTGCACTGTTCAACTTTCCTTGGTTTTGATTAGAAGTGGTGCATTGCCCAAGGGCTCACAACAATCTCGAGCCATATGACTATACTTGCCGCATCGGTAACACATAGGACCCCTACCCCGGCATTCTCCCCAATGCCTCCGATTACACCTCGCATAGTAAGAGGGTGTTAAGTTAATTTGATAGCCTTGATCACCCCTAACTGGCCTCTGACTCCCATTATCTCTGTCTCCCCTCCCTGAACCTTGTCTGAAATTTACATGGGAGCTGGGAGACATGAGTCTCTTCCTCTGCTCAAACACTTCTGCACCTTTCTATAGACTCGACTCTGCTACGGTGGCTTTATCCACCAGTTTTGAGAAGTCATGTATCTGAAAACATGCCACATGCTCGTGGATTCTCTGTTCCAAGCCTCTTTCAAACATCCTTTCCTTTTGGTATTCATCAAGGACCATGAAGGGAGCAAAGTGTGAAACCTCCACGAACCTAGCAGTGTACTGCTGTACAGTGAGGTGCCCCTGAGTCAGGTTGAAAAATTCATTCGCCTTCACATTCTTGGGGGTGGCAGGGAAATACCTGTCATAGAAGACATCCTTGAAACGTCCCCAGGTCATCACCATGGGTACTGCTCGCTGCTCTTCCAGCAGCTTCACCGCTTGCCACCATTGCTTGGCCTTTCTTGTCAACTTGAAGGTGTTGAAGAGAACCTTCTGTTCCTTAGTGCAATTCAGCACTGTCAGTATCTTCTCCATCTCCTTCATCCAAGTCTCAACCATGATTGGGTCAGTGTCACCCAAAAAATTAGAGGGTTTCAAGCGGGTGAATTGATCAATCGAACAACCCTAGTTCACAGGTGGGCAGCTTGATCCCTCGGGGTCCCACCTAATCTCTTCCCTGAACTTCCGAACTAATCCTTATAGCTATTTGGAGATTTCAATATCATCCGCACTAGAAGCTCCCAACTCATTCTCCCCTCCAGCGTCCACGTCTTTACCTCTAGGCTCCATTCTAAAAATAGGACAGAGGTGAGTTTAGAATTTTCACATCTTAGTATAACAGGTACAGTTATAAAGCAAAGAAATTAGTTTAATATTAAAATCTTCAATTAAACATCAAACACCCAATTAACCTCAATCATCAAATCACAACACTTAAATTATCATAATTCTCTTTCAGGGGCTCATCTCCATAAATCAACCATCCTAACCTTCGAATTCTAATTTCAAGTTCCAGTCCCTCTGCTCGGAAGCATTACCATCAATGGATTTACCATGATTTTCTGAAGTCAGCTACTACTTCAGAAAAATACAAGAGACCATCAAGGTATTTCTGCCCCCAAGTTTACAAAACAAAAACTCAAAAGTCCAAACAATATCCTGATCTACCTGTTTCCTATCCTTGTCATAGCTCAAACCTATACTCTGGTACTAATCCTCCTAAAGTATGCAAGACCTAACAACCTAAAGCTCTGATACCACTTTGTAACACCCTTGACCCGCTAGGTGGGGCCCAAGGTGCTATGTGATCATTCACACGTCTCTGATACCATTATATCAATCACATAGTGGGAAATAAAAAATAACTACCTCAAATAAAATACCAGAGTTCTACTATGTACATCTCAAAAAGTGCATCCATTCACTCCACAATACATAACCAGTATTTAAAACATAAACTGTACATATAACAATTTTTACAACCACTCACATACACAAAACTTAACTTTGCCACCGGAGCTTTCTAAGCTCGATCACCAGAAGGACCTGGAAAATGAATAATTCGCTAGGGTGAGACACTTCTCAGTAAGGATGGAATAAGCTATAATAGTGTGTGGCAGAAGAGTTTAGTAAATGCAAAATATAGCTGTTTTTTAATCAAGAGCAACTGACAAAACACAAGCAGATTGTACTCATTATTTTGAAAACATTATTTATCAGCGAAGGTTCCCGAGGATTGGGGAGATTACATGCCCATACATGTAACGCCATTTTGCTCTGATACCATTTGTAACCTTACCCGATTAATTCGAGTGCAGCTTTAACTAATACTGATTAGGGAACTCACCTTACTCTATAAGCCTTTGGGCGAAGAGTTTTACTTCATCGTAAATTATTTATGTAATTAAATTCATGTATAAAACTCATACACGTTCAACACTAACATATCCTAGAATTTGCTTACCTGTCTACCACATCACACTGCAATTTCCATACATTCAATTCACATTCATACACGCACACCCCTAATTGAAATGCACATCTTTACATCACACCTTTACTATCGGGCCGCCTCGCTGCGTACTGAGCATCCCTCCCCATCATTCTCAGTACGTGGCCCACGCAAGACACTGCGTATGTAGCGCCCTGACCCTCTAGGTGGGCCTAGAGTGCCACTAAACATACATAACATATATCTCTCTGATACCACCTGTAGTGCCTCGACCCTCTTGGTGGGCCTAGAGTGCCACTAAACATATATCTCTCTAATACTATACATATACAACTTGCCCAAACAAGGGGAAAACGGGTGTTCCATACTGATCTATATAAACATACACAACGGAAAACACACATCCTCTAAAAAGTTACCAGAGTATCTAACTGTCTCATATATACATCTATACATAACTAAAAACATAATCTTCTATTACAATTCCCCAAAGAGACATACACTGTCTAATATCTCTCCAGCTCTAACAAAGACTGTCTACGGTCTAAACTTAGCACCGTAGAACACTAGGCTCGATCCCTCGAAGGACCTAAAACAACATTTGTATGCTAGGGTGAGACACCTCTCAGTAAGAAGGATTATATTATCATAAGTGCATGGCTAGCATAAGATTTCCTGTATACATATACTGCTAACATTTAAATACATTTAATTGGCATTATAAAAATGTACTGGAATGTATATCTGAAAAATACATACTTTCATACTAACATACTACTGGTTCAATATAGCCCTTTCTATAGTAAATATGCCCATATAAACCTAGAAGATACAACCTGGTCTATAGAACTAGTGTTGTCACACGCGTTCATGTACTCTACTCTAACATGCTTCCCCCCATGACAGGTTGTGTGACTAGAAGGTGGGACCTAGCATATAGCCGATCGACTATAGCTAAGTCAATCTCTGAAGTAGTACGATGGTGCCTACTGTTACCTGGAGATGCTACCCGAGTAGAGTCATCTGGAATTATTGCATTGGATGGAGCCCCAGAATCACTACATTGGGGAGTACTTTACCCAGGTCACCAATCGCCTTTCCATATCCACACTCTAACTAAGATGTGTGGTTGCACCTCTCTCCATATTATGGCCCCGATACCGTGCTCATAACATATCTCTGCTATACACAAGGCTCTAAAAGCATACACGACAATTTACATCATAATAAAATTGAAACATAATTCATTTCATAAAACTGTATACAACATAATCTGTACGTATCCCTGTAAAATATATCTATTAGATATTGCCTCGGTAAAAATCGGCGTATCATAAACTCGGCTTTTAGCCATTATATCTCATATCGACATATAGCCATCATATCTCATATCTCGACATATAGCCGTTACATTTTAGTATTATACAAAACTTGTTCATTTAATGCCAATTAAAAACTATACTCATGACACAAAATTTTTCATCTGGTAACTCATAAATAAATCATCTTCTTGAGAACATAAATACTGCTGCTAAACTAGGGTATGGATATCTCGAAGTCGTTATTTTACTAAATATAGATATATAGCTAAATACGAGAAAAATGGAGATAATCAACCCTACCATCTTTGGTTGGTTTTAAAACAAGTCTATGGTTTGAAACAACAATTTCCCAATTGATAAAAACGTTCAAAAAGACCAATACTATACTTTAAAAATATCATATTTGAATTTAAATGGTTGGTTTCGAAAATAAAGTCGGTTAATCGAACCCTAGGCCCAGAAACCCTAGAAAAGTCGTAACTATCTATCTAAAAGCCGTTTTAACATTTCATTCCATTAGAACTCATAAACATAGCTGACATAATATAATCCCCTTACCTATTTCCTGAAAACGACCCGAGACGCTCGAAAATTGAACCCTAACTTTTTCCCGAGATCAAGAATCCACTCCACTAGACTTGTAGATATTCGCTCCCTAATCCTCATGGTAACTTCCGATCGTCGAAATGGGCAATGATCGATGAAAGATCGAAGAGAGAGAGAGAGAGAGAGTTTGGGCACTGGTTAGAGAGAGAGAGAGAGAGAGAGAGAGAGAGAGAGAGAGAGAGAGAGAGAGAGAGAGAGAGAGAGATTTCCATTTCTTAATGAAGAAGCAATTGAAAATATATTTATAGATCCTTAACCCAGTCACCTTCGTCGACGAAATGGTGCCTTCGTTGACGAACTACAAAAGGTCGTTCATCGACGAAAGAAGGGCTTCGTCGACGAACCCTAAGCCTGATATTTTCAATCATTTTAGATCTCTTCATCAATGATACTCTGAATTTCGGCGACGAACCACATAAGGGCCTTCGTCGACGAGAACATGGACTTCGTTGATGAAGCCTGTTGAAATCCCTTTTTCCTTTTCTTATTTAATTTCCTTATTTTCTTGGTTCGAGTCTCTACAATCTCCCCTCCTTATAAAATTTCTTCCTCGAAATTTGCTAACTGTTTTCTGTCACATCATCTAAACCATCACTGCTCTGACTCTAAGAAGAGCCGGCAGTCACCCACGTAGTAGCCCTGTCCCAAATTTATTACCTGCCCTCACTTATGGCGGAGGAATACCGTGGTTACATATAATGTCTCGGGAGATTACAATATCCAAACACAACTCTCTCGAAGACCCAATATACTCTAAACCATAAACAAACATACTCTAACTATAATACATACATACCACTTACTTACCATTTTATCTACCTATTTAGCTTTAACCGTCTCTGAATAACTGTGAGTACCTTTGATGTATCTCTAACTCTAACTCCCACGAAGCCTGCTCTACTGCGTGATTACGCTACAGTACCTTTACTAGTGGAATCCTTTTCATACGTAGTTCCTGCTCTCTATAGTCTAGGATCTAAACTGGTATCTCCTCATATGCTAACGTGTCCCCGAGCTCCAATGACTCATAACTGATCACATGCGAAGGATCTGGGACATACCTTCTAAGTATGGACATGTGGAACACGTCATGAATCCTAGATAGTATTGGGGGTAATGCTATCTTATACGCCACCAGACCGATTCTCTTCAGAATTTCGAACGGTCTGACGTACCTAGGGCTCAGCTTGCCCTTCCTACCAAGCCTCATCACT
The DNA here is from genome assembly GCF_029873635.1 of Malania oleifera. Taxonomy (NCBI): domain Eukaryota; kingdom Viridiplantae; phylum Streptophyta; class Magnoliopsida; order Santalales; family Ximeniaceae; genus Malania; species Malania oleifera. Next base: position 33,301,197 of record NC_080420.1, on the reverse strand, counting down.
CCTTTCATCAGATGAATCTAAAAAAATATAGCATCACCTACCTCAAACTCTAGCTCCCGTCGGCATGTATCTGTGTAGCTCTTCTGCCGACTCTGAGCTGCTTTAATTTGTTCCCTGATAAGCTTAACCTTCTCTGAGGTCTGCTGGACCATCTCTGGCCCCAAAATCTGTCACTCACCAACCTCATCTTAGTACAATGGAGATCGACACCTTCGACCATACAGTGCCTTATACGGTGCTATCTCAATACTAGCCGTGTAACTATTATTGTAGGCAAACTCAACTAACAAAAGATATTTGATCGATCTATTTCTAAAATCCAGTACACACGCTCTAAGCATATCCTCTAAGATTTGGACGGTCCTCTTTGACTGACCATCAGTCTATGGATGAAACATAGTACTGAATGTAAGTTGAGATCCCAACACTTCCTAAAGACTCTTCCAAAATTGGAAAGAAAACCACAGATCCCTATATGAAACAATAGACACGGGCACCCCATGCAATCTAACAATCTCCTAAATGTAAGGCTTTGCCAACTTATCCATGGAAAAACTGGCTTTAACCGAGATGAAATGAGTAGTCTTCATTAATCTGTCAACCACTACTCAAATCACATTCTGTCCGTGAAGTGCTGATGGCAATCTCGTCACAAAATTCATGAAAATGTACTCCCACTTCCACTTAGGAATAAGAAGTGGTTGCAACGGTCCCGCTAACCTCTGATGCTCAGCCTTCACCTGCTGACATGTCAGGTACTGCTCTACGAAACAAGTGATCTCTCTTTTCATGTTTGACCACTAGAAATATTCCCGCAGACCCTGTACATCTTCGTATTCCTTAGATATACTGTGTAAAGCGAATGATGTGCCTCCTTTAGAATGGCTCGCTTGATCTCGGAATGGAATCTCAACACCCCATCATCAGAGATATTGAAATCCGGCTTTAAACCATCCTGAACCCCTTCCATAACCTCTATTAGCTCTGTGTCTTCCTTTTGATCCATTATAATCCTTTCCTGTAAGGTTGGTTGCACAAACAGACTAGAAATGAATTCCTGGTGATTTCCTTCCACTAACTCTATGTCTAACCTTTCCAAGTCTATGCTAATCTAATGTTGATCACCCACTGCTGAAATTAACGCATCTACTGACTTCCGGCTCAGAGCATCAACTACCACATTAGATTTTCCTGGATGGTAACTAATGATACAGTCGTAGTCCTTTAGCAGCTCCAACCATCTCCTCTGCCTCGTGTTCAACTCCTTTTGGGTGAAAAATTACTTAAGACTTTTATGATCGGTAAAAATATTGCACCTTTCACTGTACAGGTAGTGCCTCCAGATCTTTAATGCATACATTACTGCTGCTAATTCTATATCATGTGTCGGGTAGTTCTTCTCGTACTCCTTGAGTTGACGAGAAGAATAAGCAATTACCTTTTCCTGTTGCATTAGAACACACCCAAGACCCTTCTTAGAGGTGTCACTATAGATAATAAATCCACCATCCCCTAATGAAATGGTCAGAATTGGAGCAGAAACCAGCCGCTGCTTCAGTTCCTAGAAACTCTGCTCGCACTCATTAGTCCATTCAAAATTTTGCGTTCTTCCTCGTGAGTCATATTAATGGACCTGATAGTCTGGAGAACCCTGCTATGAACCATCGGTAGTATCCTGCAAGACCTAGAAAACTCCTTACCTTCCAAACATTCTTTGGTCTCATTCAGTCGACTACCGCTTCTATCTTACTCAGGTCCATTGATACCCCTTCCCTGGACACAACATGCCCTATAAATGCCACCTCCTCTAACCAGAACTCGCATTTCTTAAATTTCACAAACAACTTCTTCTCCCTGAGCACCCATAGTACCAACCTCAAATAAATTGCATGCTCCTCAGGATTCCTTGAATAAACCAGGCTGTCATCAATGAAAACGACCATGAATTGATGTAGATACTCGTGGAACACCCTGTTCATCAAGTCCATAAATGTTGCATGGGCATTGGTCAATCGGAAAGGCATAACCAGGAATTCATAGTGGTCATACCTAGTCCAGAATGCAGTCTTCGGTACGTCCTCCGATTTCACCTTCAGCTGATGATACCCAGATCACAGATTGATCTTAGAGAAGACCTGTGTGCCTTGTAGCTAGTCAAACAAATCATCAATTTTGGGTAACGGGTATTTATCTTCACTATCACCTTGTTAAGCTCTTTGTAGTCGATGCACATCCTCATCGACCCATCCTTCTTCTTCACAAACAACACTGGTGCTCCCCAGGATGAAACACTCAGTCGGATGTAACCATTACCTAGTAGCTCCTGTAGCTGCTCCTTCAATTCCCTTAATTTTGCTGGAGCCATACGATATGGAGCTTTCGAAATCGGTGTCATGCCTAGAGTCAACTCTATAGAGAACTCTACCTCACGATGAGGAGGCAATCCCGGCAAGTCCTCTGGAAACACATCTAGGAACTCACTTACTACAAGAATCTCCTCCAGTTTAAGTTCTTCTCTCGGCGTTTCATTTACAAATGTCAGATACCCCTAGCATCCCTCTAGCAGTAACCTCCTAGCCTGAATAGCTGAAAGGATACGTGGTGTATAATGCACACATGACCCTACAACCTTGAATTCTTGCTCCCCGAGAGGCCCGAAGACTACCACTCTCCTATGACAATCAATGCTAGCATAACTGGCTACTAGCCAGTCCATCCCCAGAATGATATCGAAGTCGTGCATATCAAACACAATTAAACTGACTGGTAGTACTCTCCCCTGAATCTCTACTATAAAATCTCGAATCACCTAACTACATACGACTACTGACCCTAACGGTGTAGCCACTGCTAACTCATCATCTAATAGTTGTGCCTTTAACCCACATAGTTTAACAAATCCCCAAGAAATAAAAGAATGTGTCGCTCTTGAATCAAATAGTACCACAACTTTATTTGAAAGCATATAAATATTACCTATCACCACATCTCTTGCGCTCTCTGTGTCGCTTGGAGTTAGGGAATACACCGTCGCCTAGGTTGTACCCCTCTGATATCTGCCACGTGGTGCCTGATAGCTTCCCCAAGATGGCTGCTGTGGGGGTGTATTGCTTCCCGGCGTGCTACAATCTCGCGCTAGATGCCCTGGCTTACCACACAATAGCAAACACCTGATCCCTATATACACTTCCCTACATGTCGCTTGCCACAAGTAGGACAAGCAGAGGAAGATGAGGTACCCCGAGATGTAACACCACCAGTCTCTCGCCACTGGCCTCCGCCACCACCATATCTTCTCCACTTGCCCTGCCTCGCACCTGAATAAAAACTGGAAGGTGTCAGCCTCTTCTTCGAATTCTAGACCTTTGTGTCTTCTTGCAGGCTCTCCTCTGCCATAGTAGCTTTATCCACCAGAGTAGCAAAGTCCTGTATCTGCAATATCGTCATTTGCTTCAGGATCTCCTTCTTTAGACCCCTCTCAAACTTCCAAGCTTTCCTTGCCTCAACTGGTACCATAAACAGAGCAAAGCGCGATAACTCCATGAATCTAGCGGCGTATTGCTGTACCATCAGCTGCCTCTGAGTCAAGATCATGAACTCCTCCATCTTTAAATTCCTGATAGTGGCTAGAAAGTACTGCTCAAAGAACACCTCTCTGAAATGGCCACATGTCATTGCCACCTATATTGACCTCTACTCCTCTAGCATCCTTACCGATTCCCACCACCTCTCGGCTTCTCTAGTCAATTTAAAAGTCACGTAGAGCACTTTCTGCTCATTCGTGCAACACAGAATAGCCAAGATCTTCTTAATTTACCGAATCCAGTTCTCTGCATGGATTGGGTGTGTACTCCTCGTAAAGGTAGGAGGCTTCAGTTTGGTGAACTGATCAATAGAACCTTCCAGCTCAACTGTGGGACGGTCCTACCCCCTAGAATTCCGCTTGACCTCCGCCATAAACTGTTGGGCGAAGTCACGAAGTACCACCGTAGTATCACTGTCAGCCTTATCGCCAGCTCCCTCACTGTTACTACCACCAATGTTCACAGTATTATCCCTAGACTCCATCTTGATGAGACAATTAAGAAATTTTTTAGAATCTTGGTACCTTACATATTGGCTACTACTACAATACTATAAGACTCATCTTAATAAACCAACGTCCCTAATGACCACGTACTCTTCCAACCTAATACCCTCATTCTAACTCAAGTTCTGCCCCTTAACTTGGAAACAAAACCATAAATAGATTGCCGTGATTTTCTGAACCCATCGACTGATATAGAAAAACACAGAAGTTCGCCGATGAAATTTCTGTCTCCAGGCCTACGAAACAAAACCCAAAAGTTCTATCATACCCATTCATATCCTTATCCTACTATGACACCTATACTCTGGTAAGACCATCTGACTTAGTCTGTACAACCTAGTAACCTAGGCTCTAATACCACCTGTAGCACCTCGACCCTCTAGGTGGGCTTAGAGTGTCACTAAACATACATAATATACATCTCTCTGATACCTCCTATAGCACTCCGACCCTCTAGGTGGGCCCGAAGTGCCACTAAACATACATAACATACATCCCTCTGATACCATACATGTAACGACCCGAAAAATTATAACAATTAAATAATTAAGGAAAATAGTAAATGGGATAGATAAATAAAGAATAAAGGAAGAAGGAAGATTTAAAAGAGGAAGAACAGCAGACCTCATCAACGAATATCCTGTCTTCGTCGACAAGTGTTCTTCTAGAGATCATCGACAAAATTCAGTCCCTCATCGACGAAGAGATCCTGAGTGAGCAAATTTCAGATTTTAAGTTTCGTCGACGAACGCATCCTTTCATCGATGAAGTCCCTTCTGTGGTTCGTCGACGAATCCTGTCTTCTTGTCGACAAAGCCGCATCAAAACATCGTGTATAAAAGGATCCAAGGAAGCTTCTTTGCGAAGAAATCTATTTTTTTCTCCATTTTTCTCTCTCTAAAAATGCCTATATGCCTTCTCTCTTCAAATCCGGTCTGGATTCAGCTCGAATCGACAAACGGAGACCGCTACGGTGTTCTAGGGAAGATTCTCTACACATCTAGCGGAGTAGATTTCTAAATTAGGCTTTTCGAGAAACGCTCCAAAGTTGAGGTAAGAGTTAAGATTCTTAGTTTTGGGGTTTTAAATGTTTATTTGAGGTTTATAAGTTGAGGAAATGCAGAAATAGTAGATTATTTGGGGTTTATTTGATTAAACTAGGGTTTTTGATTCAAAATTTGGGTGAGCGCCATAGGCATTATTTAGGATTCCTATTGGCGTAGTTCAAGAACACAGGTAAGGGGGAATATATATTAAACCAGGTTTTATGAATTAAATGGATTATGGTATATATGTATATGTTTCCGTATGGGTTTAAAATGCCAACCGTTTAAATTATAATTTCTGAGCTTAGGATTGTTTTATTAGATATGTATATGTGAAAATGGACTGATGAAAGAGAAAGATTTTTCAGAATAATTGTGTTAGAAATTAAAGGTATATTTTCAGTATAAGAATGATAAATGAGGGTTGGCTTATTTTACAAAAAATATTTGAAATATATTGCTAAATGTGTGGCATGAGTAAAATGGAAATTCTATGTTGAATTATGTTATATGTACGAGATATAGGTTATACAAGGAATGCAATGAGAATGAAATTGTTATATGAATTATGTTGCATGTGATTGTTAATGTAACCATGGAAACAGATGAACAGTTGAAAGGAGTTGTAGACTAACTAATGAACAGCTGAAAGGAGCTGTAGTAACATAATAGCGCATATCTATGTGGACTAACTGATGTACAGCTGAAAGGAGTTGTAGTACGAATGCAAAGAATGAAATGGAAATGAGAATGAAATGAAATATGAATGAAATGGAAATGAAATGTGAAATGTGAACAATGTAAAATGGGAAAGAGCCATGTAAAGTGAAATGCTACAAAATGTCAAAGTTGAGAACATGACCATATGAGAAATACAGAATAAATGATAGACAGAGTAATGTATTATTGTAGTATTAGTATTCATGCTAGTATGATATGTATTTATATAGGTGGGGAAAACTCTTCACCTGAGAGTTTGCTGAGAAAGGCGAGTGTCCTAGTAGGTATCAGATGTACCAGTAGGCTGCATAACGTATTAGGGCAGAGGTAAATTACTTGTATGGGTGGGTAAATTTCCTTATTCTCGAGAGCCTTTGCTAGTCAACCTTTGTATGAACTGTGTGAGTACGAGATTACTTTTTCACCTGAGGGCTTATTGAGTAAGGTAAGTGCCCTAATATGCTTCAATTGAAACCATTAGTTGCCTAAAGTATCAGAGTAGAGGGGTGCTACTTGTATGGGCGGGTAATTACCCCAATCCTTAGGTATTCTCATGGGTAAAATACCTTGCATGTGTGTTGATCAGGCTCAGGAAAAGTTTTTTTTGAAATTAGGATAATGATATGCAAATGATGAATATATATATATGTAATTTACAAACCTCATGTGGGTCACACGTTGATTTAATATTTTGTTTCTTCCCTTACTGAGACGTGTCTCACCCAAATACAAATTTATCTTTTTCAGGACCTCCACGTGATCAAGCTTAGAGAGCTCGGGGTTATTATAGCATTTTTGGATATAGAAAGAAAAAGGGTATAAACTTTGATGATACTTTTGAGATGTATAAGTTTTATGTTTTATGTTTTAAGTCTTCTGAGTTGTGAATATTGGGAGTTGTAGATTATGTTTTTAGAGATATGTATATATGTGGATACAGGTGGATGAATGGTTTATTTTGGAATATAAATAGATGTAGAAAACTCTAGTATTTTATTGGTTGAGGATTGTAGTTATTTTTTTCGAATCTGCTGTGTAAATGATAATAGAATGTTAGGTATCAGGTAAATGAATGAATGACATGGCACCCGGGTCCCACCAGGTGGGTTCGGGGCGCCACGAAGCACGGTTTATTTACGTATAACGCACTAGACTAGGTTTTCGAGTTCGGGGCGTTACAATTTGGTATCAGAGCAATAGGTTCTGGTTTATACCAGAGTATAGGAATCAGTTAGGATAAGGATACTAGATGGATGGGTTAGGTGTTGAGAAGTATAGGATTTTTTTTTTTTTTTGGTAGTTTAGAGGTGGAAATACGTCGACAATTTCTTGTGATTTTTTTGAAGCAGTTGACGGCCTCAAAAAAGCCACGGTAAACCTTAGATGATTTCGTTTCTGAACTGTGATACTAGTCCTTAAATGAAGAATTCAGATGTATATTGGATTTAAATTTAATGTTTGGTTTATTAGAGTTATGATATGGGATTCTTAACTCTTTCCTGTCCTATTTTCAAGATGAATCCTAGGGATGAGGATGTAGAGACTGAAGGAAGAGATGATGCGGAGACATCCAGTGAAGAGGACCTTGACATCTCCATGACGTTAAGGGGTATAGCCCGACAGGGGGGGTCTAAACTTTGATGATACTTTTGGGATGTATAAGTTTTATGTTTTATATTTTATGTTTTAATTCTTCTGAGTTGTGAATACTGGGAGTTTTAGATTATGTTTTTGGAGATATGTATGTATGTGGATACAAGTGGATGGATGGTTTATTTTGGAATGTAGATAGATGTAGAAAACTCTGGTATTTTATTGGTTGAGGATTGTAGTTATATTTTCCGAATCCGCTGCTTAAATGATAATAGAATGTCAAGTATCAGGTAAATGAATGGATGACATGGCACTCGGCTCCCACCAAGTGGGTTCAGGGTGCCACGAAGCACGGTTTATTCAGGTATAACGCATCAGATCGGATTTTCGAGTTCGAGGCATTACAATACATATACAACTCGCTCAAACAAAGGGAAAACGGGTGTTCCATACTAATCTGTATAAACGTACACAGCGGAAAACATACATCCTCTAAAAAGTTACCTGAGTGTCTAACTATCTCATATATACATTGATACATAACTAAAAACATAATTTGCTATTACAATCCCCCAAAAAGACATATACTGTCTAATATCTCTCTAGCTCTGACAAAGACTATCTACAGTCTAAACTCAGCCCCGCATAACACTAGGCTTGATCCCTCAGAGGACCTGAAACAACATTTGTATGCTAGGGTGAGACACCTCTCAATAAGACGGATTATATTATCATCAGCGTGTGGCTAGCATGAGATTTCATGTGTACATATACTGCTAACATTTAAATACATTTAATTGGCATTATAAAAATATACTAGAATGTATATATGAAAAATACATACTTTCATACTAACATATTGGTGGCTCAATATAGCTCTTTCTATAGTAAATATGCCCATATAAACCTAGAAGATACAACCTGGTTTGTAGAACTAGCATCGTCACGCGCGTTCACATACTCTACTCTGACATCCTTCCCCCATGATGGGTTGTGCGGACCGAAAGCAAGACCTAGCATATAGCTGGCCAACTATAGCTAAGTCAATCTTTGAAGTAGTAAGATGGTACCTACCCTTACCAGGAGATGCTACCCGGGTAGAGTCATCCAGAATTACTACATTGGATGGAGCCCCGTAATTACTACATCGGGGAGTACTTTACCCAGGTCACCAATCGTCTTTCCATATCTATACTCTAACTAAGACATGTGGTTGCACCTCTCTCCACATTATGGCCCCAGTACCGTGCTCATAACATATCTCTGCTATACACAGGGCTTTAAAAGTATATACGACAATTTACATCATAATAAAACTGAAACATAATTCGTTTCATAAAACTGTATACAACATAATCTGTACGTATCTCTGTAAAATATATTTTTCATATACCACCTTAGTAAAAACTAGCATATCATAAACTTGGATTTTAGCCATCATATCTCATATCTCGACATATAGTCGTTACATTTCAGTATTACACATAACCTGTTCATTTAATGTCAATTAAAAATTATACTCTTGCCACACAATTTTTCATCTAGTAACTCATAAATAAATCATCTGCTAGAGAATATAAATACTGCTGCTAAGCTGAGGTATGAATATCTCCAGGTCGTTATTTTGCTAAATATAGATATATAGCTAAATACGGGAAAAATGGAGATAATCAACCCTACCGTCTTTGGTTGGTTTTAAAACAAGTCTATGGTTTGAAATAATAATTTCCCAACCGATAAAAACATTCACAAAGACCAATACTATACTTTAAAAATATCATATTTGAATTTAAACGATTACTTTCGAAAATAAAATCGATTAACTGAACCCTAGTTCTAGAAACCCTAGAAAAGTCATAACTGTTTATCTAAAAATTGTTTTAACATTTCATTCCGGTAGAACCCATAAAATAGTTGGCATAATATAATCCCCTTACCTATTTTTTGAAAACGACCTGAGATGCTCGAAAACCGAACCTTAGCTTTTTCCCGAGATCAAGAATCCACTCCGCTAGACTTGTAGATATTCGCTTTCTGATCCTCGTGATAACTTCCGATCGTTGAAACGGGCAACAATCGACGAAAGATCAAAGAGAGAGAGAGAGTGTGGGCGCTGGTTAGAGAGAGATATATTTCCATTTCTTGATGAAGAAGCAATTGAAAATCTATTTATAGACTCTCAACCCGGTCAGCTTCATCAACGAAATGGCGCCTTCATCAACAAGCTACTAAAGACCGTTCATTGATGAAAGAAGGGCTTCGTTGATGAACCCTAAGCTTGAAATTTTCGATCGTTCTGGATCTCTTCATCGACAATGCTCTGAATTTCGGTGACGAACCACATAAGGGCCTTCGTCGACGAGAACATGGACTTCATCAATGAAGCCTGCTGAAATCCCTTTTTTCCTTTTCTTATTTAATTTCCTTATATTCCTGGTTCGGGTCTCTACAGTGTACTTCTCAGTACGTGGCCCACACAGAGCTGTTACGTACTACCCAGTACGTCGCCCACATAGGGCTACTGCGTACTTCACAATATGTGGCCCACATAGAGCTACTGCGTACATCACAATACGTGGCCCACATAGAGCTACTGCGTACATCTCACAAAGCTTTCACAAACAAACCTCACATGCACATTTATGTTCCCCTTTACTTGTTTTTCCGAAAACGGGCTGAAACGAATGGGAAAGCGAACCCCTAGATTTTTGCACTCCCCACTAAAATTGATCTAACTAACTAAGAGAGAAGAGAGAGGTGATCCGGGAGCAAGGGTAGCTTCGGGTGCATGTATAAATGAGAGAGAGTCATACGAGGGATGTGAGAGAGAGAGAGAGAGAGAGAGAGAGAGAGAGAGAGAGAGAGAGAGAGAGAGGGAATTTTGGAGCTAAGATAGAGAGGAAATGATTTTTCCTAAAAAAAATGAGTGAACTTCTATTTATAGGTGAGCTGGCCCGCAGGAAACCGCCGACGGTTTTTATGTGCTTGACGAAACTGTCGACGATTTGGCTCTTAAAATGCCCTCAGAAGACTAAACCATCGACAGTTTTTCTGAGAGACCTACCAAACCGTAACCATATCCATCCTTTTTCATATTTTTCCTTTCCTTTATTTATTTTTTTTTCTTTTATTTATTCGAGTTCGAGTTACTACAATTATTCCCAACAACCTCTAGAAAGATGTCATTTTTTTCAATTATCTATATTTTTATCTGCTAGAAAACAATTTTTTTTTTTTTGTGTTTTTAACAATTTAAATAATTCTTATATTTTTCATATTTTTATATTGATTTTTGTCGGCTCGGGTGTAGAGTCAAAAGGGGGTGAATGGAGTCTTTCGCGTATTTTGGGCTTTCTCTACAAAATAAAATTCTTGGTAAGATACAAGCAATTATATCACAATATATCAAATGTAAATCAAGGAGAAGACATAAAATAAAGAGTATAGGGAGAGAAAGCTCAACACCGATATTTTCACATGGTTTAGCACCAAGCCTACGTCCATGCCTTGAGATCAACTCAAGGATTCCACAATCCACTAACAAACTCCTTCACCGGCGGAGAAGCTTTACAACGAGAGAATCAATCCCTCAATGCTCATTAAGAGCCTTCACATGGGAACAAATCTCACCGCTCACCAAGAACTGCAAGGTTCACCAAGAAGCCTTGCAAGTTGGTTCACTAAGTGTTGAAATTGGTGTATTCCCAAGAAGAGGGGTGAATTGGGTATTTAAAAATTTTCTCTTAGGTCATTTCAAATTCCACAAATAGTATTACACAACCTAGAGTGTAGAGACCCGGAAAATTATAGCAATTAAGTAATAAAGGAAAAGAGAAAAAAAAGGATTTTTTCCAAGGGGGGCTCAGCAAGGACTCGTCGACGAGTACAAAATGTTCTTCAACGAGTGGCCTCTTGGGAATGTCGATGAAGACACGTGTCTCGTTGACGAAGAGAAATCAAGAGGGGTTATATCAGAGCCTGAAGTTCTTCAACGAAGGTTACGAGTTTGTCTACAAACTCCCTTCTTGGACTCGTCGACGAGGTGACATGTCTTGTCGACGAGGCCACACTTTATAAATATGCCAAACTCGAATTTTCAGCAAGAACTTGAATGAAAAAACCCTCTCTTTCTCTCTCTAATCATCTCTCTAACTTCTTTCTAGGATTTCGGCTTCGATTCTCACCGATTCGACGATCGGAAGCCACCACGTTACTCCTAGGAAGATTCTCTACAATACTGCCGGATCAAAATTTTGATTTGGAGTATTTGGGCACCATCCCAAAATTTTGGTAAGTTGGTTATTTTAAATTTTATAAGTTATTGGGTATTTCTGGATTGAGGGGAATGTGTTGGAATGTATTATATGGGTATATGTTGATTTGTTGGAAAATGTGAATTTTAGGGTGTTGAGCTGGGAACACACAGGAGTAGGTTTATTTAGATTTGTGGGCTCCTCAGTAAGCTAGGTAAAGGGATAAACTAAGTTAGCATTTTTTGTGAAATTATTTATGAATATACAACATATATTTTCAGAAATTATATATGTATAGTATAGGTTTTGAAAATATTGTTGTTGAATAGGAAAATAGATTTAATACATTTTATCAGAAAATATGATTTCATATCAGATTTTATGTTTAGAATATTATTCATATTTGTTTGGCATGAGTATAGATTTCCATGAAAATTATGTTATACTAGAATAATATGATTTTTTCTAGAATAAGCATGTTACGATAGTTTTCAAAAAAACATGAAAGCAGTACAGAAACTATGGTTTTAAATATTATGTTAAATAGTGCTAAAAATTCATGTTCAGTAAGTTATGATATAGCCAGCGTAGATATCGTGGTTTATATGCTATGACATGGTTGGTGTAGACGCCGTGATTTATATGTTATGATATGACCGGCGTAGATGCCGTGATTTATGAATCGGCGTAGATGCCGTAATTATGTATGATATGTTAGAATTCATGAAAATATGATCATGTCCGATATTACTCAGAAATACGAAATAGTTATGTAACAGAAATATGAAACGTACTATATGTTATTAGAACCAGGATGACTTAGTTTAGTATTTTAGAGAACGGTATCGTAGCTATATGTATAAGTTCAAGTTTATGTTAGTACTACCACACATCTCAGATAGAGTGTGGGAGATGGCAGTCGATGTGGCTTCAGTGTAGTGCAAATGTTCCCCTCGTAGTCTGGAACAGGTGGGACAAGCCCATCGTACTTACAGACTTATGTTGACTTAGCGTGGTCGGCCAGCCATTGTTAGGTTCCGCCTGCGGGCCTTACAACCTTGTCATGTGGGGGGTAAGACATGACACCAGCTAGCTATCCATTCTGGGTATTATTTCAATATTGTACAGTTATAGAAGATGTTTTACATGATTGCAGAAATTATTATGATATTTATTATGAAATTTATAACGATATGATGAATCATGTTTTGCTCAGAGTTTATACAACCAGTTTTTATCAAATATGCATATATGTATAGTTCATGTTTAAGCACAATAATACTCCTGTTGCCACACACTGATATTAATTTATTTCCCTTACTAAAAGGTGTCTCACCCCAGCATTACAAACATTTCAGGAAATCCAGATAGAAGGGCGGATAGAGCTCCGCAATAGTAGAGGTTGACTGAACTACCCTATCAAAAATGTAAGTAGTTGAGTTAGGGTCAAAATGGTTTTTGGGTTTTGACCTTAGGGTACTTTTTGGTCTTTTTGTGGATGATTGTACATATATGACAAGTTCAGTAGAATGCTGGTATTGTGCCCGTTGTTTTATAGCATGTATGTAGTTTATATTTTTCATGGCTTAGGTATCAGAGATGTATGACAGGTATATCCTCGGTACCCACGGGTCCAGGTTGATCATGACTAAAATAGTATTAGTAAGATATCAGAGTTATTATGTATGTTGTTATGTAATATATATATGGTAAAATAGGCAGGTCGTTACAGTTTGGTATCAGAGCCTAGGTTGCTAGGTTCTGTAGACTTTAGAGTGCAGCGTAAATAATACCACAATATAGGAAAAAGTATTTGAGGTTTTGTTCTGCAGTGCGGAGGCAGGACTTCCATGGTGGTTTCTGTGTCTTTCCTGGGGTGACGATTTCAGGAAAGTCATAGTAAACTATTGTCTTGTTGTGTTTCTATAGTATAGAACTAAATATTGATTTAAGATAAGGATGTCATGATAGTGGTTAGATGCGTAAATTTTAAAAATAAGGTCCCTAAGCCATGTTTATTGTCCTTTCAGGATGGACCGTGGGGGTGGCAGTGCTCATGCGATCGATTGTGAGGGTACATGGCTCTCGGGTGCAAGCGAAGTTAATTCAGATGTGGTATTACGTAGTGTAGCTCAGCAGGTCATGGCTGAGATTGCACGAAGCTCTTGGGAACAGTGAGGTCCATCTGCAGGCCATGGGTGTATGATAAAGAAATTCACCAAGATGAATCCTCCGGCATTTTTAGGAGGAGCTGATCCTGCAATCGCCGAAAAACTGGATGCGGGAAATTGAGAAAGTATTGGAGGTGCTGCAGTGCACTGAGGAGTAGAGGGTCTTATTTGCCACCTATAAGCTGTCAGGAGAGGCCGAGAGATGGTGGGCTACAGTAAAATTATTGGAGGAACAGAGGGCAGTACCTATAGTTATGACTTGGTGCCGGTTTAGAGAGTTGTTCTTCAACAGATACTTCCTGGCCACTACTAGGGAGGCTAAAGTAGTGAAATTCCCAAATTTGAAGCAAGGACAACAAACGGCCCAGCAGTACGCGATGAGGTTTATAGAGTTGTCTCGCTTCGCTTGTATATCATTCCCGATAAGGCAAAGAAGGCGAGACAGTTTAAAAGAGGTTTGAGACGTGAAATATATAAACAAGTAGCGGTGCTAAAAGTGTAGGACTTTGCTGATTTGGTAGATAGAGCAGCTGTGGCAGAGGCCAGTGAGCGGATGGGTGCAAAGGAGCATGGACAAAAGAAGAGGTCCACACCTTCAGGTTTTCAGTAGGGATCTAGTCGTGGCCCGTGGAGGAGAGGTAATTATGGAAGGGGATAGAAGTAGGAGACAAGGGGTCGTGAGGCTCAGGGTATGCAGATCTACTCAGTCTGCCAAACGTGTGGAAAGAAATATTTAGGAGAGTGCTGGGGGAGAGGAGTCTGTTATTGTTGTGGTGGATTGAGACATTTAGCACGAGATTGCCCTACACCACCTGGTACCGCTCCTGCTCCCAGACCTTACCGGGGAGGTTATCAAGTGCCCCGGGGAGGCCAGTAGAGGAATGTAGCCCCGGCGAGGGTTTACGCATTGATGCCGGGAGATGCTGAGACTGCAAGCGACATCGTGACAGGTACCCTTACTACTTTATCATGTCAAGCTATTGTTTTATTTAATTCAGGTGTCACCCATTTTTTTGTGTCTACGTGATATGTTAAACTATTTGGTGTTAAGACACATATATTAGATGTTGAATTGTCAGTAGCTACACTGACAAGGTTAGTGGTGAGGTGTCATAGGGTGCTCAAAGGCTATCTAGTAGATATTGAGGGATGAGTGTTACCAGCTAACCTAATTGTGTTAGACATGCATGGATTTGATGTAATACTGGGTTTGAACTGGTTGACAACTAACTATGATAGTATCGACTGTCATTTGAAAGAGGTGGTATTCAGACCACCAAGAAAGCAGGAATTCAAATTTCTGGGGTCGCGGGTGGATTCCCCGCCTCAGTTAGTGTCAGCCATACAGGCAAGAAGACTACTCCATGATGGATGTCAAGGGTTTATAACCTATGTAAAGGAGGTGATAGAAAATGAATTGAAGCTTGTCAGTACACTAGTGGTAAAGAAGTTTCCAGATATTTTTCTAGAGGAACTATCCGGGATGCCTCCTAACCGCGAGGTAGATTTTGCTATTAATTTACTTCCAAGGACGCCACTGATCTCTAAAGCTCCTTATTGAATAGCTCTAGCAGAATTGGTAGAATTAAAGGATTAGTTGCAGGACTTATTGAATAAAGGGTTTATCAGACCTAGTATATTGCCCTGGGGAGCTCTAGTTTTATTTGTGAAAAAAAAAGACGGGACTATGAGGATGTGCATAGATTATAGGGAGATAAACAAAGTAGCAGTTTAGAACTGGTATCCTCTACCTCGTATAGATTATTTATTTAATCAGCTTCAGGGTACATAGGTTTATTCAAAGATTGATCTACGCTTTGGGTACCATCAGGTAAAAGTTAGGGCAGAGGACATCTCTAAGATAACGTTTTGTACTCGGTATGACCATTATGAATTTTTGGTCATGCCATTCAAACTGACAAATGCTCTGGCTATATCTATGAATTTTATGAACAGAGTCTTTCATTGGTATTTAGACCAGTTCATTGTGGTTTTCATTGATGATATATTGGTCTACTCGAGGAGTTTTGAGGAGCATGAGACACACTTAAGGCTGGTACTTCAGATGCCCAAGGAAAATAAATTGTATGCCAAGTTTAGAAAATGTGAATTTTGGTTAGAGAAAGTTGCATTTTTGGGGCATGTTATATTAGGAGATGGAATCTCAGTAGATCCCAGCAAGATAGAGGCAGTGGTGAATTGGGCTAGGCCGAGAAATGTTTAGGAAATTAGAAGTTTCTTGGGACTGGTAGGTTATTACCGTTGGTTTGTAGAAAGATTCTTAGGATTGTCAGGGCCTTTAACGCGACTAACCAGGAAGAATGTTAAGTTTGAATGGAATGATGATTGCGAGTAGAGCTTCCAGGAATTGAACTAGAGGCTCATCACTGCACCGGTATTGACCATTCCATCAGGAGGTGATGGTTATGTGATCTATAGTGATGCATCTGTTAGTTTTGGTGTATTCCTAAAAGGGGGGAGGGGTGAATTGGAATTTTCAAAACTTATTCCTAGGTTTAGCTAATCTAATAGTGTTTCGCAACCTAAGGCCTGTCTATACAGTTCCAAATGCACAGATAAATATAATGTTTAGAAATTAAATGATGCGCAACATTCATAATATAACATACATGTGCGATAAATAAATTACGAAAAAAAAAATACTCACACGATATGTTAGCATGATTCGGCCAACTGTACCTACGTCCCCGCCTCTAGCTCGCAAGTCCGAGGATTCCACTAATGGCTCACATAATGAGTGGAGTGGCACCAATTACAACCAAGTTAATTCAAGGTGCTGACCTCAACCAACACGCCTTATCAAGATGTCGCACCTAGCTTTCCTAACCGAGTCTAAGCCAGTCCAGGACTATTCACCAGGACTAGTCTAAATTACAAAAAAAAAAAATACACGCACGATATGTTATTGGGGTTCAGCCAACTGTACCTACGTCCTTACCTCTAGCTTGCAAGCCCGATGATTCCACTAATGGCTCACATAATGAGTGGAGCAGCTCTGATTACAACCAGGTCAATTCAAATTGCTGATCTCAACCAACATGCCTTATCAAGATGGCACACCTAGCTTTCCTAACCGAGTCTAAGTCAATCCGGGACTATTCACTAGGGCTAGTCTCCCTCTTTAGGCCCGTGCCTAGAATACAACAGACTTGAAATACAATTTTGCATACAAGGAAATGCTTCTTACACTAAGCTGATATGTACCAATAAGCTCAATCAAATAATGCACTCACATATGATAGGATATTAAGTTCAAGTGAGATTTTGTTAACTCAAGTGTAACTCTCAATCAAATGTATATCAATGTATGCGTGTGAGAGTGAGACTTCTGATATCAAGCTAATATGCTTCTTGTGGGAACAATAAAATAGTCTTAACAACCCTAAATAGAAATCACAAAAAAATTTCTCAAAGTATAGTAGATAATAGGGTTTATAAGCTTGCTAAATATGTTATCGTCAAAGCACAAATCAAGCTTATGATACTTGCAATGAGGATGCAAGATCTTAAGCTACATAAGGGTTTTTTCCAATCAAATATTTATGAATGAAATACTATAGGAAAAACCTTAGGAAACTCTCCAAAAATCAATACACAATCAAATAAAAACCAAGGAGAGTTTAGCTTAGGCAAAGAGTATAAAGAATATTACCTTCTTTCAAGATAAATAACTGGATGAGTATAGGAGGTAGATTTTTGCAATAGGATTGAAGAGATATGAAAATATAGAGATTTTGGACAAAAATATTTTCAAAGAATTTTTCCTAATCTCAAATCCTAATTCATGCTTAATCTTAGCAAATGAGGGGCTATATATAGAAGTAGGAAGAATTATAGCCGTTGGGGACATATAAGGTATTGTTTTTATTGTTTTAAAACATTTTAACACAATTAACCTTGTTTAAAAACTTTAACCGTAGTAAAAATATTATGGCAACCCAAGAGCACCGATCGACCGAAGCAAGGTTCGGTTAATCGAGTTGTGCACGTTCGGTCGACGGGGTAAGAAATGAATTAGAAGTTCGGTCAACCGGTCAACTAGGTTCCAGAGGCGATTTTCCTTTTTAGTGCGGTTCGGTCAATCGGGAGCTTTTGAACTAAGTAGTTCGGTCAACCAGAGCATTGAGTTCTCACACGTGGGAACTCGGTTGACCAAGTAGTTGGCATATGATTTGGGCTCGATCGACCATATAGTCAAATGGTTGACTCGGAGGAAGTTCGGTCGATTGGGTGGAATGTACTGAGCCACGTTCTGTCGACTAGGCAGTGGTCAAAATGTTGACCTGGTCCTGGTTCGTTCGACCAGCAAAATTGAACTGGTTTGGTTTGGTAAACCGAGCCATGGTCAAACTGTTAACCCAAGCCAGTTCGATTGACCGTGAGAAATTATGCTTTTAAGTTCGGTCGACCGAACATGTATTTTTCATACATTTTGGTTCTATTTCCTTTGTACATTAACCCTATTCATATGATGATTAAATTTAAGAAGATAGGGCATATTTTCATGTAGTATAGGGAGTCCTAAGATCAGTCTAGGTCATTTAAGGACATTGAAAAAATTCGGTGTTAGTCGACCGAAGGGTGTTCCCTAAGGTCCATCTATAGTCTTGAGCTTATCCATCCTACTATGCAGGTAAGGCATTAATTATTACAGACCATGTTCCTATGTTACTATTACAGACCAAATAGAAAGACTAAATGCAATACAAGTGAAATTTAAATGTCTTTAATCTTCTTTGCTCTTGTGACTTTCTTAGAATACACCAGCTGATGTACGTGTCCTTTGAGTTTCTTTTGGCTTCCATTTTCAGTCTCCTTATGTGTGTGCTAACATATCAAGCCTACTTAAATACTGGATACACACATAAAAACCTTATGGTTTGTCATTATCAAAACCAGGGATCAGACTCAATAAGTCAACAACATTTTTGAAAGGGCTCGGATGTGTGTTGATGCAGTAGCATAGAGTTGTAGCATATGCCTCCAGACAATTAAAAGAATATGAAAAGAATTATCCTACCCATGATCTAGAACTGGCTGCAGTGGTTTATGCATTAAAATTTTGGAGGCATTATCTGTACGGAGAGAGATGTGAAATATTTTCAAACCATAAAAGTTTAAAGTACTTCTTCACACAGAAGGAGTTGAATATGAGGCAGAGGAGATGGTTGAAACTTATTAAGGATTACGACTGCACCATCAATTACCACTCAGGGAAGGCAAATGTGGTGGTTGATGCTCTGAGTTGGAAATCAAGGGAAGCAGCACAGTTAGCAGCAGTAATTCAGCACCCGATCCATATGGACTTGGAAAGGCTTGGTGTGGAGCTAGTAGAGAGTGATCATTAGACATTTATTGCCAATTTGGTGGTGCAGTCTACTCTACAGGAAAGGATTAAAGCTTCTCATAGGGATGATACAAAATTAATGGAATTGATAGCTAAAGTGTAGGATGGACAGGGAGAGGAATTTAGTATTTCAGATGATGGAGCTCTAAGGTTCCATACCAAGTTGTGCGTTCCTGCAAATGTAGATATCAGAAGGATGATCCTAGAGGAGGCTCACAGGTCCTTGTATATAATTCATCCTTGCAGTACTAAAATGTATAAGGATCTTTGGGAGTCTTTCTGGTGGAGTGGTATGAAGAGGGAAATAGATGAATTTGTGCAGCATTGTTTAACGTGCCAGCAGGTGAAGGCTGAACACCAAAGACCGGCAGGACAGTAGCAGCCACTTCACATCCTTGAGTGGAAATGGGACCATATTTCTATGGATTTTGTTACAAGTTTACCGCCGGCGTTGAATGGGTAGAATTCGATTTGGGTGATTGTAGATAGACTAATGAAGAATGCTCATTTTATTCCTATTAAACTCACCTACTCCATGGACAGGTTGAAAAAATTATATATTTAAGAGATAGTACGATCACATGGTGTGCCAGTGTCTATAGTATCAGACCGAGACCTACATTTTACGTCAAGATTTTGGAGGAGCTTGCAAGAAGCTATAGGGTCTCAGTTATCATTCAACACGGCGTTCCATCTTCATACTGATGGGCGGACGGAGAGGATGATCCAAATCCTTAAGGATATGCTACGAGCGTGTGCATTGGATTTTGGGGGTAGTTGGACCCAATATATGCCGCTAGTTGAGTTTGTGTATAATAACAGCTATTAGGCTAGCAACGGCATGGCACCTTATGAGGCGTTATATGGTAGGAGGTGTCATTCTCCATTATACTGGGATGAGATGGACGAGAGGTGAGTTTTGGGACCAGAGTTAGTGCAGTAGGTGTACGATAAAGTTTGACTTATCAGAGATAGAATCAGTGCAGCTCAGAATCAGCAGAAAAGTTATGCTGATACTCGCCGCCAAAAATTGGAGTTTGATATAGGAGATTATGTGTTTCTGAAAATAGCACCACTGAAAGGAGCTATGAGATTTGGGAGGAAGGATAAGTTGAGCCCTAGGTTTATTGGCCCATTTGAGATACTTAAGAGAGTGGTTTCAATTGTCTATCTGTTAGCTTTACCGCCAGTTTTATCCAGAATACACGATGTATTTCATGTTTCAATGTTAAGGAAATACGTCCCAGATCCCTCACAAGTGATCAGTTATGCAAGGAGAGAACTCAGTAATACTTTGGCATATGAGGAAACACTAGTGCAGATTTTAGAAAGGAAAGAACAGGAATTGCACAGTAAGAAAATTTCATTAGTAAAAGTCCTATAGAGGAATCACGCAGTGGAAGAAGCTTTATGGGAACTCGAGGAGCAAATACGATAGAAATACCCATACCTTTTCAGTAGGGACCAACAGCAATAAGAAAGATCAGGTAAGTAACGTTTATTTTGCAGGCTAATCAGTACATGTATTAATTTCTATTTTGGTTGGTTATGTGAGAATTTTGTTCAATTATTGTAATCTCCTAGAACCGAATATGCCACGGTATTCCTCCGCTATAAGTGAGGGTAAGTAATAAAATAAGTAGCTAATTTTTCCTCAAGTGATGGTGTACAGTATAGATAGCAAATTTTGAGGACGAAATTTTTATAAGGAGGGGAGAATGTAGAGACCCAAAGAATTATGGCAATTAAGTAATAAAGGAAGAGAGAGAAAAAGGATTTTTTTCAAGGGGGGCTCAGCAAGGACTCGTCGACGAGCACAGAATATTCGTCGACAAGTAGCCTCTTAGGAACGTCGACGAGGACACGTGTCTCGTCGACAAAAAGAAACCAAGAGGGGTTATATCAGAGTTTGAAGTTCGTCGACGAAGGTTATGAGTTCATCGACGAATTCCCTTCTTGGACTCGTCGATGAGGTGATGTGTCTCGTCGACGAGGTGATATGTCTCGTCGACGAGGCTGCACTTTATAAGTATGCCAAACTTGAATTTTTAGTGAGAACCAACATGCAAAAACCCTCTCTCTCTAAAAATCATCTCTCGGACTTCTCTCTAGGATTTCAGCTTCAATACTGCCGAATCAGAATTTTGATTTGGAGTATTTGGGCACCATCCCAAAATTTGGGTAAGTTGGTTATTTTAAGTTTTATAAGTTATTGAGTATTTCTGGACTGAGGGGAATGTCTTGGAAGCTATTATACGGGTATATGTTGATTTGTTGGAAAATATAAATTTCAGGGTGTTGAGCTGGGAACACACATGAGTAGGTTTATTTAGATTTGTGAGCTTCTCATTAAGTAAGGTAAGGGGATAAACTAAGTCAACATTTTTCGTGAAATTATTTATGAACATACAACATTTATTTTCATAAATTACACACACACACACACACATATATATATATATATATATATATATAGTACAGGGTTTGAAAATACTGTTGTTGAATAGGAAAATAGATTTAATACATTTTATCAGAAAATAGGATTTCAGATCAGATTTTATGTTTAGAATATTATTCATATTTGTGTGGCATGAGTATAGATTTCCATGAAAATTATGTTATACCAGAATAATATGATTTTTCCAGAATAAGCATGTTACGATAATTTTCAGAAAAACCATGACAACAGTACAAAAACTATGGTTTTAAATATTATGTTAAACAGTGCAGAAAATTCATGTTCACTAAGTTATGATATGGCTGGCGTAGATGCCGCGATTTAGATGATATGACATGACCGGCGTAGATGCCATGATTTATATGTTATAATATGGCCGACGTAGATGTCATGATTTATGATCGACATAGATGCAGTAAGTATGTATGATATGTTAGAATTCATGAAAATATGATCATGTCAGATATTACTCAAAAATACGAAACAATTATGTATCATAAATATGAAACGTACTATATGTTATTAGAACCAGGATTGCTTCGTTTAGTATTTCAGAGCACGGTACCGCAGCTATACGTATAAGTTCAAGTTTATGTTAGTGCTACCACATATCTCAGATAGAGTGTGGGAAATGACAGTCAATGTGGCTTCATTGTAGTGCAGATGTTCCCCTAGTAGTCTGGAACAAGTGGGGCAAGCCCATCGTACTTACAGACTTATGTTGACTTAGCATGGTTAGCCAGCCATTGTTAGGTCCCGCCTGCGGGCCGCACAACCTTGTCATGTGCTGGGTAAAACATGATATCAGCTATCTATCTATCTATCGTGGGTATTATTTCAATATGGTACAGTTGTAGAAGATGTTTTACATTATTACACAAATTAGTACGATATTTATTATGAAATTTATAATGATATGATGTATCATGTTTTGCTTAGATTGTAACGCCTCGGACCCACCACGTGGGGCCCAGAGTGTTAAGAGACCAAACACGCATCTCTGATACCATTCACGCAATGGAATTAATTAAATAACCTCAAACAAATACTAGAATTCTCTATATATACATATGCAAATCCATAAAAGGTACAACTGAATCCTCCATATTACATAACCAGGATAATTTAACACAAAAACATTACATAAACCTGTTCTTTTATCCACACACCAACTAAACCCCACCCAGAGCTTTCTAAGCTCGATCACCTGGAAGACCTGAAAGGATTAAATAATCGACGGGGTGAGACACCTCTCAGTAAGGACGAAATAAGTTACAACAGTGTAAGACTAAAGTGTTTGATATAATTACAAAATACATATACAATCGTATTTCACCATCAAAAGCAGCTGAGAGAAAATGCACCCTTAAATCACATCATTGTTGATTTCTCGGTCACCCAATCACATACATACATACATCATTATTTTTATTGATAATTCTTGAGAATAGGGAGGTCTAACCGCCCATACAAGTAGATTCCCTCTGCTCTAGTGCTAATACTAGGGCACTCACCTTTCTCGGTAAGCCCTCGGGTTATGTATCCGGGTAAAGTCTCCAAGAATAAGGAAGGTCACTCGCCCATATAAGTGGCTTCCCTCTGCTCTGGTATCCACTGAGAATTACTAGAGCACTTGCCTTTCTCAATAAGCCCTCGGGCGGAGTATTCTACTTTACCATAAATACTTAAGTAATTAAAATCACAAGCAAGCAATAATAACCATTTCACAAAGTTCCACATGTACACACATATCACAATCAATCCACACAGGATTTACACATTATCCATTCTCGCCCACACAGGGTCCATATCCACATAGAATGCAAAGTCCACACAGGACTCTAGTACACACAACCTACAGGTCCACACAGGACTAATCAACCACACAAGTTACACGTTCAACACAGGACTAATCATCACACGGATTACAACACTTACCACCCTATTCATGGTAAATAGGTAAAACAAACTTCTCATACCACTGCCAATGTTTAACCCCCCCCCCCCCAATATAAACGCCCATATAACAACCTCCTCATACCACTGCCAACGCCATATGACGGTTATATCAAGTATGATATAACGACCTCCTCATACCACTTTCAACGCTATATCGCAATTTAAATTAACCACAACACAAATCAATATCAAACCAACCACTCAAACATATCCATGCATCTACCATAGTATACACAATCAGACAGTATCCACAACCAACCAATATTTTCATCCAAATAGAAATCGCAGCCCAAACAATATACACAATCACAATAAATCATCATTCCACAGTACTCACAACCATTTAATTTTCAAACTTGTTTTCATGCCACACAAATTTTCCCAATATATATATATAAAACAGTATTTTCAATACCTACACGGTTCAGAAAATTATACCTAAATATGTACAACTTCTACCCAAAATTAGCCGGTTTAAAATTAATAAAAATGTTGTTATAAAATATTTCCCCTTACCTGCTCCTCGGGATTCCTACCTAAACTGAACAAAACGAGACCCTGTAATCCAAAAATCCCAACTTTCTCAAGTCTCAGAAAAACACTCATTTAATATTTCTTAGGTTCCATATATCTCAAAATAATAATAAAACCTTAAATTATCTCACTTACCCTGGTCTTAGGATGTTTCCCAAACTTCTCAAATCGAAATTCTGCTCCGCCTATGTTGCATAGAATCTTCCTAGGAGTCTCGTGGTAGCTTCTGATCGTCGAACCAAGGAGAAACGGGGCCAAAAACCTAGAGAGAAGGTGAGAGGGCCGTTTTTTCTGGAGAGAGGGAGAGAGAGAGCCACATGCAGCATTCTCTCGCTAAAAATGAAAGGAATCTCCATTTATAGGCAGGGATTCATCAACAAGACACGTGGACTCATCAAAAAGTTCAAGGACACAATTCGTGGATGAAACTGAAAACTCGTCGACGGATTTTAGTAATATGAAAACCCCTCTCGGTAACTCCTCGTCGACGAGACATGCGCCCTTGTCGACAAGTCAAGGTAGAATGCTCGTCGATGAGACTAGTTAGTTCGTCGACGATTTCTTGCTGACACCCTTTAAAATATTTCTTTTTCTTCCCCTTTTCTCTTCTTTTATTATTTATATTAATTAAATTTTTCGGGCCATTACACAGAGTTTATACAACCAGTTTTTATCAGATATGCATATATGTATAGTTCAATTTTAAGCACGATAATACTCATGTTACCACACACTGATATTAATTTATTTCCCTTACTGAGAGGTATCTCACCCTAGCATTATAAATATTTCAGAAAATCCAGATAGAATGGCAGATAGAGCTCCATAGGAGTACAGGTTGATCGAACTACCCTATCAGAATGGTAAATAGTTGAGTTAGGGTCAGAATGTTTTTTGGGTTGTGATGCTAGGGTACTTTTTGGTCTTTTTGTGGATGATTGTACATATATTACAGGTTCAGTAGAATCCTGGTATTGTGCACGTTGTTGTATGGAATGCATGTAGTTTATGTTTTTCGCTGCTTAGGTATCAGAGATGTATGACAGGTATATCCTCGGTACCCACGGGTCCGAGTTGATCATGACTAAAATAGTATTAATAAGATATCAAAGTTATTATGTATGTTGTTATGTAAATATATATATGGTAAAATAGGCAGGTCGTTACATAGGGTCTGTCTATGCAATCTCAATCACGCTGGTAAATAACTAAGCAAATATTTAAACAATTAAAGCAATATCGGTATTTCCCAAGCATTCACATAAAATATAAACAAATAAATATGGAAAATTAAATAGTGCAGGGAAAGAGAATGACACAGGATATGTTATCAGGTTTCAGCCAATTGTGCTTACGTCCCCGCCTCGGCTCACAAACCTGAGGATTACCACTAATGCTCACTTAACGGGTGGAGCGGCACCGTTTACAACACCAGGTCAAACTACCAGGGCTGACCTCAACCTTTACAATCTGATTCTTACGGGCTAGATCAACACCCCCTCAGGTCACGCCTGGAATACAATCAGATAATATAAAATTTGTGTACAATCAAGATGCTTCTTGCACTAAGCAGATATGTACCATGACAAGCACAATACAACTAATACACTTAAATATAATAAAAGTTAATGCTCAAGTGAGTATATCAAAAATATCTCTCAATCAAATAAATTATATGATAATGTGAGAGATGCTAATGTGAAGTTATATGACAACTCTCAAAAATGTGTGTGTGTGTGTGTGTGTGTGTGTGTGTGTATGAGAGTGAGACCTTTGATTCAATATAGTATATTCAATAAATGAATAATCAAAAGTGGTTTCTAAAACACTAAGCAAATAACTCAAAATATTTTATCAAATATCCAACACAATAGATATTAGGGTTTAAGCTTGCAAAAATATTTTTATCAAGAACACAAAGCAAGCTTTTGAACTTTGCAATAAGGATGCCAAGATTCACAAGTAAGGAGGAGTTCTTCCGGAATAATATTTATCAATAAAATATAATGGAAAAAACTTTAGCTTACTCTCAAAAATCAAGATCAAACAATGCAAGTATGTAAGAGTAGTTAGCTTAATCAGAATGTATAAATGCCCACAAGATATGAGTGTTCACTCAATCTTCAAGTTGTAATAACTTTGCAAATGAAGATGAAGAACACAATGCACTCTTTCTAAAATATGTAATCAATGGAGTATAAGAAAAAGTTTTAACAATGAGCTTACAAAAATGTGGGAGTATGAAAGATTTTAGCACAATAAAATTTTTAGAGGATTCTTGGCTAATCACTTTACTAATCTCATACTAGTTATGACAAATAAGGACCTATATATAGACAAGCCAAGAATTTTGACTGTTAGGGATATCATGGGAATTATTAAAATTTTTTTAAATGAGTTTAATAAAAATAACCCTGTTTTACCCCAATTAACCGTCGCTAAAATTTGGTCAACCCGAGAGTTTTGGTCAATCGAGCCCTAGGTTCGGTCGCCCAAACAAACACATGAGAAAAAGTGAATTTTCCATGTTCGGGTGCCCGAGGATAGGTTCGGGTGGTTGAACTAGGCGATTTTCAAAATGTTCGAGGTTCGGTCACCTGAACCTAAGTTCGGTCTGCCGAACTTGCATGTTTGGTCGCCCGAGGGTAATTTGAACGTGAAGTTTAGGCACCCGAGTTGTTAGAAAAGTTAGGTTTAAATATTCGGTCGATCGAGAACATTACGTTCTTTTTAGTTTGGTTGTCCGAAGTCAAGTCAACACTTTGACTTTCCTATGTTCTGTTGACCGAGGTGTTTTCAATGTGAAGGTTCGATCACCTGAATCCTTAACAATTTTAACACCTAAGTAATTTTGAAAATTGATTTACCATGATAGCATATATGATAATGGGGACTTTCTTAAGTGCTTGTACAAGGACCTAGGGTCTTTCTAAGGCCTTTTTGAGAGTTAACCCCAAAAATCCGATGTCGTTCGACTTTCGGTCAACCAAAGGTGATCCCTAAGGTCAAACTATGGTCTTGAGCATTTAATTCTTATTATGCATGATATACAAATATTACAGACCCAAAATATAAAACAAAATGCATTTTACAATAAGAACAAATGTCTTCAATCTTTTTGCTTTTGTGTCTTCATGGAATGTGCCAGATACATATGATCTTGGAGTTTCTTCTGACTTCCAAGTCCCTTGATCTTATGTGTGCTGAAATTTAGACCTGTTTACATACTTAAACACACATAAGATACTAGTACTTTGTCAGTATCAAAACAGATATCGGATTCAAAAAGTCAACACTAAAAACCTTCAATAACGGTTCACCAAGAATCTTCAATACGGGAACAAATCGCTTTACAAGAGAAGATGAATTACAAAATGATGCTCCTTTAACTTGAGCTGATATCAAATATAATCAACCTCACACTATTCTCTTAAGGAATGAATCAAAAAAGATTAGAGAGCAAAAGAGAGAATGAGCATTTAAGATGATGAACTATATGCAAAATGCTTAGGGTTGGTATACAAAAGATATTTTTCACGAAAATTATCAAAACCAATACTAAACAAGTCTAAGAACTTGTATTTATAGCCAAAGAGCCAAGCTAGCCGTTATTTGACCGTTGGGAGTGAATCCCAAAAGATTGGCTCGAGAACTAGTCGTTGGTGTTTAGGTCTCGATGTTAATCGTCGGTGAATTCGCCAACGAGTCACCCTTAGTCGTCGACGAATTACCCCTTTTTGTCGACGAGTCACCTAGGCTGAAAACTTGTTTGGCTACTGGAAAAATTTGTTGACGAGTCCAGTCAATTCATCAACGATTCTACCTTATTCGTCAACGATTGCCTTGTTTCTCATACTAGTAAGCCTTATAATGATTTAAAACATTTTTTGATAAAATATATGAATGATATTAAGTCTAATGAAGATTAAAATTTGTCTTGAGGTTTCTATCAAATATAAGATATCTTGTTAATGAAAACACATTTGGAAGCTTATTTTGATATCTTATATGCAAATATGTCCTAAATGAAAAAATACTTAACTTTCTTGAGTCTTTAGGACAAAAAAACTTGTTTTGAAAAAACTGGGACTAAGTGTGGAAATGTTCATAATACCCAGATGTTTGAAAACTTGTCCCTTTAGAAAACATATTTGAGTATAGGATTCTTTTGTCAAACTCTTGAATTATCTTTGAAAACTATGAATGTTAAGTTTGTGACTTAGTGAAATCCTAATACTCTTGTGTCCTAGTATTCATGTGCATTTTGCTCAACTCTTGCTCAAAAAGCATCCGAGAAACAAAAGTGCAAGAGTTACAATGAATACTACCTCAAACACCCCCCATTACATATGATACATATGATCTTACATTAGTTTCGTCGGATGTGTTTGAAATCTTCCGAGTGAGTGACCTTTTGATCTTTCCTATTCGAACGTTTACTCAGCCTAATTTTTGCCTTTGATCCAGTACTTCATGTATTTGTCACTTCTACCTGTACTAAACATGATCTGCAAAGATAGGATACACTAGAAACCACAAATAGATTAATATCATCAAAACACATTAAATATGATCATGAAACCACCAAAACTAACAATCTCTCACTTTTTTACGATATTTAACCTATTAAAATTTTATTTAATCTTTGCATTAGAGATTGTATTTATCATAACTTGATATGCAAAGATAAGTTCACCTAAAACTACTAATGGGTTGTTATCATCAAAACATGATAATAAAGATCATGTAACCACCAAAGCTAACAATTTTTCATTTGTTTCCGTAAGTATATAACATATTTTTTGCACTAGAAAAAAATTGTTTGTCCACTACTACATGTACAAGATTATTGCTACACACAATGTTACAAATTAAATCATGTCTGGTTATTATTCCAAACTATAGCTTTGAAATTCGGACTAGACCAGTCAATTTGATTGGTTCGAGATTGACCCAGCCAACCTGGTCCGAACTTGGCATGGACTGGTATGAACTGAGATCAGAAACGTGTCAAACTGACCCGTCGATTAAAGACATCAAAACATGGTTGGCTGGAGGCCACACAAAATTAACATGAATTACTGCTGGTCTGAACATATTTATATTTTTTTTTTCCACGTTTTGGAGTTGAAATTTTAAAATTTTAGTGTGAATTTTTATAAATTTAGACAAAAATAACATGAAAAATGTACCAAAATTTATTCAATCTCACACAAATACAAGTTTAAAGCCCAAATTTGAGTTTTCGAATTAACATGTACAGATTTGACTAAGAATAAATTTTAAGAAAAATATAAAAAGTAAAACAAATTTTATTTAGATTTTTGTTAATAATTATTTTTATGTTATTGGCTAACATAGGTGATTTTAGTCGTCAATTAATTATGTTTATATTACCATATAATATTTTCTATTCCTATGTAGTATTATACACACACACACATACATATAAATAATATATATTATTATGCATAATGATATCATCAATTTGATCATTGATTTGTGTACTCAACTTGGTGAGTTACTGCATCAATTTTTAAAATCATATTCTGAATTAAACCTAAAATGATATTAGTTAACTTGTGGTATCTTTGGAACTTTTGGGAGGACCTCATGACGGAGTTAGAAGAAGTGGACTTCATAGTGATCCATTAACATAGGGAAGGTAATAGTACGGCTGATTTTCTCATTAGAGAAAGAGAAATGAGAAATAATGTCATCTATGAAAAAAAAAATATTTTTTATCACATTTTCTAAAATGTATCATTTGGATGGATAGATTGGGTCTCACTTCCTTTCGACATTAGTTCAACCTCTCGATTTTTATTTGGTAGGTTTAGATTTTTTTATTTTTTAATTTAATTTAATTTATTATTTTTATTTTTTGATAGGCCTGTTTAGATTTGTTTCTTATTTATCTTTGTTTAGATTTGTAGTCCTATTTTGGTTGATTGTTGGTATTATTTTTGGAAGGTCTTTAATTTTTTTATCTGTAATCTCTCAATACTTATCTTATAATCACGGTATTCCTCTGCCAAAAGTGAGGGCATATCAATAAATAAATGGAGGTGTCGCCCTCCCTACTTAAAAAAAAAAAAATAGTTAATTTGATAGAGTTTTTTTTTTTTAATAATCCAGGGACTCCTGCCACCATCGCATCCCATTGGACATTACGATGCGTCACCAAACTCGAGGGGATGAAATGTTGCTGCCCGCTCATTGATGCACCCTTGGTAATTCATCAGCGTAATGCCTCAAGTGGGAATCGAACCCGTGACATTGAGGTCACCAAAGTTATAAATTCGTCATTACCACTTGAGCTGGCCCGGTTAGGCTATTAGTTTGATAGAGTGAAATTTGAAATTGAAAAAAGTTAAAAGGAAAGAATATAAGAGTGATTACATAATTAAATCTTGGACCCAAATATTGGTCATTTCAAACTAAACTTGCATAAACATGCACACTTAATAAGTTACACTAAAATTCAAGGATATATATAAATATTTGAAGGGAAGAGGGGGACGAAGGTGAGCTGCATGCATGCATGGGTCTGGCATTAAAAACTAAAAAGGGCATCGTGAACTCTCTTGGTGGGGTTTATGAATTTCATGCACGCAATCATATCTCAACATGATGAGATGCTATTGAATTGATTGTCTTCACACTTTAATTAATAACCCCCACTTTAGGCTTTCTTTTGTCAAATCCTATTTCCATAATGCCATTAAATGATTCTTCCTCCTCATTACGAGTACTGCAATATGCTCCTTCTTCAAAATCTAATATTGCTCTCTCTCTCTCTCTCAAATCCTATTTCCATAATGCCATTAAATGATTCTTCCTCCTCATTACGAGTACTGCAATATGCTCCTTCTTCAAAATCTAATATTGCTCTCTCTCTCTCTCTCTCTCTCTCTCTCTCTAATCAGAGAACAGAAGGTTCCTGTAGTACCCACTAGAAATACCTTTGCCCCATGTTGATGATTGTCTCAAAAAATATCTTAATCAATTAAAGGGGGGCCTAGGTAGGATGCAAATTGTTGAGAGGATTTTTAAGGCTGATGATGAACTTTTATTGCAAGCATAAACAGTTGAAAAAGACATACAAGTAATTAATAAGAAGACATCTTGGTAGGTATATTAATATACCCAATCTCTTTAATTAATTTTCTTTACCCCATCATTCAATAGTATTGTATGTTTCTTGATCACTCAGAATGATTGGGAAGTGCCAATTACTCCACCAAAGCCATTTTAGCATATACAATGCATGCTATAAATTAAGCTAATTAAGGAAAGCTTAATTGGATGGGTCCATTAATGATTCATTTTTTCTTGGCAAGATAAAATATTGATCCAAATTATATATCTTGTGCCATGTAGCATCAAGACATATGTACACCTTAACTATTTGCTACAATTCAATTTGGAAATGAGCCCTTAATTAATTATATTTTCTGTTTTCCTTGGCTAAAGTAAGGAAATTAATTATGAAATGATTCAAAGGCATGGTTCAAATTCTAAAATATCGTGAAAGATAGTTTTTTTCAATGAAGATTTAGAATAATTTTTTCATGTTCACCTTGGATAATAGCATACTTTAAATATATGTTGTCTAGATATAATGTCAAACATTTACTTAAAAATTTTAAAATTTTCTTATTTTAGCTCAATTTTTGAAGTTATATCGTATTCAATACAAAAAGTACTTGACCTCTAACCAAATTCGACCAAGTAGTTACCGTTACAAATAACGAGAGAATGAGAGAAAAAAGGAGGGGGGGGGGGGATAAAATTGTTGAAGATTAAACTTGAGAACAGTGGGACGGTGGCAGCAAAATTTTGACTGCAGCAGCTTCATCAACCGGCAGCCCACCTCCATTGAAGTTAAGCAAGATTTGGCCACCAACCTTACCAAACCAGCCACAATCGTTGAAGTTTAAATTCCCACCATTGTTGATTATTTGATTTCTATAATTACTATAAATAGCTGAGTTGTGTGTGAGTAAATGTGAGCAAAGTGGTGTGTTGAGAGTTGAAAGCCAGTGAGTGAGCGAGAGATTTTGTTTTTTGAATTCCTCTGTATTATTGTTTCAGATTGAAATATATTTGCCTGTAATTTATCCTCACTGAGTTTCAGTCACAGCCAGTGACTGAGTGTTCCTCTCCACCCATCAGTGGTATCAGAGCATTCAGGTACACCGGAATTCACCAAACAGAGGCGAACAGAGGAGAAATTCAATTTTCTTCTCAGTTTTGAAGTTGCTCCAAATACCAAATTGAGCCTGCCATTGTGCAATTAGACTCGAGACGATTCCAACGGTGGAAACTACGTCTCAAAAGGACACCCGGAGAGTCTACACGCTCCTCCCACGAAGACAGCGCTTTCCCCACGCGTCGCACGCGCCGACGAAGACTCCGGCAGACGGCGACACGCGCCTCACGCTCCCGCACGCGTCTTCTTCGCCCGATTGGCGAGATCCGACCCGGAAAGCGACCCGCAACCCGGCCCAGCTACCAGCAACCCGGATCCGTGCCCGAGACTTGACCCGCATCCGACCCGCCTCGAGAAGCGGACACGCAGCACTCACACAGAACACCACGTGGCGTAATGGAAAAATTAACGCCGTTAAGTTAAACCGGTTAGTTTAAAAATTCACCAGAATTTTCCTATAGCCGGTTCGGTGATTTTTAGACCGGTTCTTTGCAAACCAAAACCGGTTCCTAAGGTTTTTCAATCTTCTGAATTTATTGGTGGCATTAGATTTATCAAAATCAGCCCCCATTTCTCTGTTTTTTATATATTGAATTCGATGGCTAACGGTACTATTCAATCGGTCATTCCAAAATTGACCCGAGAGAATTATGACAACTGGTCGATTCAAATGAGAGCCCTTTTAGGTTCTCAGGATGTCATGGACATCGTTGAAGATGGGTACAGAGAAAGCCCATCAAAAGAAGTCGAAGCAGCTATGCCCGAAGCTCAAAGAACGACCTTGCGAGCCGATCGAAAGAAAGATTACAAGGCAAAATCCATAATCTACCAAGGCCTTGATGAGGCCACGTTCGAAATCATCTCCTCCGCAAAGACATCTAAAGAAGTTTGGGACTCTCTCCATCGAACACACAAAGGTGCAGATAAAGTAAAAAAGATTCGTCTTCAGACATTGCGAGGTGAGTTCGAATCTCTCAAAATGAAGTCTACTGAATCCATTACAGACTACTATACACCAGTAATGGTAGTATCAAATCAATTAAAAAGAAATGGAGAAATTCTCAATGACGAGAGAATTTGTGAAAAAATTTTGCGATCTTTAGATCCAAAATATGATTATATAGCTGTGACCCTAGAAGAAACAAAAGACTTGGAAACAATGTCTGTAGAAGAACTTGTGGGCTCACTCTAAGCCCATGAGTAAAAAGTCAATAGAAGAAGTGATGATAAAGCACTAGAGCAAGCTCTCCAAACGAAGTTGTCCCTCACTACAGATAGATACGACAAAGGGGGGACGTCACAACAAGGAAGAGGACGAGACCGAGGATCTTGTGGAAGAAATTCTGGAAACTTTAACTCCAGAGAAGGTGGCAGAGGCAGAAGAGGTCCCACTAGAGGAGGACGAAATCAACAGAGCTATGTCCCACAAGGCAGAGGACAAGGAAGAAGAGGAGGATATAATAATCGCTCGAATGTAGACAAAAGAAACATTCAATGCTACAATTGTCACAAGTATGGACACTATAGCAATGAATGTTGGGGGCGACAGCAAGAAAAGGTTAGCGAGGAGGTCAACCTTGCCGAAACTGATCATGCAGATGGAGAGTCGTTGATGTTGATGGCACACAATGCAACTCCTCAGGACCAGAGTGTTTGGTACCTTGATTCTGGAGCCAGCAACCATATGACTGGCAGAAAGAACCTATTCTTTGAACTTTATGAGAAAGTTCAGGGGGAGATCTCTTTCGGCGATAATTCTAAAATCGCAGTCCAAGGGAGAGGAGATGTTTTGATCAAACAAAAGTCTGGAGATCATGCTTACATCTCCAACGTCTACTATGTGCCAGCCATGAAGACTAATATACTTAGTCTCGGACAACTCGTGGAGAGAGGCTATCGAATTAGCCTCAGTGATAAGCAGATGGTGATAATAGATGCTCGAGGAAAGCTTGTTACTCGAGTTCAAATGGCAAAGAATCGAATGTTTCCGCTCGCCATCCAACATGATACGCCAAGGTGTTTGAGCGCTATCATTAAAGACAAAGACTGGCTATGGCATCTAAGGTATGGGCATCTAAACTTTGAAAGTTTGAAACAATTGGGAAGCAAGAAGATGGTGAAAGGCTTACCAAATATCCATCATCCAAATGTGATATGTGAAAGCTGTATTTTGAGCAAGCAACACAAAAACAGCTTTGGAAAGCAAGCCGACTGGAGATCAACCATGCCGCTCCAGCTAATACACACAGATGTGTGTGGTCCATTAAAACCATTTTCGAATGGACAGAATCGATACTTCCTCACCTTCATCGACGACTACAGCAGGAAGACCTGGGTCTACTTCTTGAAAATGAAGTCAGAGGTATTCGATAAGTTCAAAGAGTTCAAAACTCTTGTGGAGAAACAGAGTGGCTTCCGCATTAAGTCACTCCGGTCAGACCAAGGAGGAGAGTACAAAGACGAAGCTTTCCTGGAATTCCTTAGATAACAAGGAATTCAGAAACAGTTCACACCATCATACACTCCCCAGTTGAATGGTGTAGCCGAAAAGAAGAACCGCACAATCCTTAACATGGCTAGAAGCATGTTAAAGGATAAAAATGTGCCCAAGAGTTTTTGGACAGAAGCAGTGTTATGTGCAGTCTATCTACTCAATAGGTGTCTGACGAAGAGTCTTGATACAAAGACACCATATGAAGCCTGGAGTACTCACAAGCCCAGTGTGAGTCATCTTAGGGTGTTTGGCTCCATAGCCTACGCCAAGATCCCAGAAGCAAGAAGGACAAAGCTGGATGATAAAGGAGAGAAGTGTATCCTTGTAGGATACGGTGACAGCACCATGGGATATCGACTCTACAATCCCATCAACAAGAAAGTCTTTCATAGCCGGGATGTCATCTTTGAAGAAAACGAATCCTGGAAATGGGACCAGGCTGAATGTTCCAAAGATGCGGAATTGACACTTGAAGGAGAAGAACCTACACAGACAAGAGAAGTGGCTATCGAGCCACAAATTCCTGAGCTGCAGACACCTCCACATGGTTCACCACAGAGGAATGAAGCTCCATCACCAATTGAGCGTGAAATCTTAGACATGAGACCTAGAGGAGCTCGAAATCTAGCTGATCTGTATGAAAATACAGAACCAATGGAAGAATATGTTGCTCTAAACTGCCTGTTGCTAACTAGCGACCCAGTTAGCTTTGAGAAAGCTAACGAAGAAAACAAATGGAGAAAAATGATGGATGAGAAGATTCAATCCATCAAGAAGAACAAGACTTGGGAGTTGACAAATCTCCCGAAGAACCGCAAAACTATTAGTGTAAAATGGGTCTACAAGACCAAGAAGAACACTCAAAGAGAAATCCAGAGATACAAAGAAAAACATGTCGTCAAGGGTTACAGGAAGAAAGAAGTGAAATTGATATCTTGCAGAACGTATGATCGGATGACTAATATTTTCACAAAACCACTCAGACATGATATTTTTGCAAGACTGGAGACAATGCTCAAAATGACAAAGTTAGGAGAGTCAAGTTTAAGGGGGGATGTTGAAGATTAAACTTGAGAACAGTGGGACAGTGGCAGCAAAATTTTGACTGCAGCAGCTTCATCAACCGGCAGCCCACCTCCATTGAAGTTAAGCAAGATTTGGCCCCAACCTTACCAAACCAGCCACAATCGTTGAAGTTTAAATTCCCACCATTGTTAATTATTTGGTTTCTGTAATTGCTATAAATAGGTGAGTGTGTGTGCATTGTAAGTGTGGTGTGTTGAGAGTTGAAAGCCAGTGAGTGAGCGAGAGATTTTGTTGTTTGAATTCCTTTGTATTATTGTTTCAGATTGAAATATATTTGTCTGCAATTTATCCTCACTGAGTTTCAGTCACAGCCAGTGACTGAGTGTTCCTCTCCACCCATCAAAAATAGAGCAATGTAGTGTGGGAGGGAAAAGGGCTGAAAGAAAATGGTTGGAAAAAGGAAAAAATTGAATAGGAAGAAAATGGTTGGATGAAAAACGACTGGTAAACGATAGAATGAGAGAAATGGGGGGAAAATATACATGAACAAAGGACGTACCGCTTTGGGTCATGATTTTCATATTTTTTTTTTAATTTTTTTATCCCAAAAAAAAAAAACACACACACACACACACACACACACCTACACCTTTTCCTTAGGCACCCCAATATTTTTATTTTTTTTAAATAATAAAATAATTTTCATTAAAAAAAAATACAAAGGAGGCCAATGTAAAAACTAGTGTAAAAAACAACACATCTTCCTTAGGTAACCTAATGTGTTAATTTTTTTTGTTTAAAAGTAATAAAATAATTTTCATTTTAAAAATACAAAGGAGGAGCCCAATGTAAAAAATAACGCATTTTCCTTAGGCACCCCAATGTGTTAATTTTTTTTGCTTTAAAGTAATAAAATAATTTTAATTAAGAAAACACAAAGAAGGCACCCAATGTAAATTTAACACCTTTTCTCTTAAGCACCCCAATGTGAAAACATGCACCCATTCTTTATCTTTTTATAAGTAGTATAGATATGTTTGGTGGAAAGGAAAAAAGAGAAAAGGAAAGTGGAAGGAAAAAAGTACATGCTCTTCCCTTTCCACTGCTTGATTAAAGGAACAAAAATGGCAAGAAAGAAGATTAGTTCATTTGAGGAGTAAAACCCCTTTTATATATTTTCTCTCACTTTTACTTAGAAAAAAAATAAAAGCTTTGAAGGAAAAGAAAATGTTATTATTATCCTTTTCTTATTTTTTGACTTAACAAAAGAAGAAGAAAGAAAAAAAGAATTTTTGCCCACTTAGTTCCTTCTCTCCTCCCCCCCCCCCCCCCCCCCAACCCCCATCTAATGCAAATGCAAGTCTAGAAAGGCAATCGTATGAACACATGTAAAGGAAGAGAAAAAAAAAAAAAAATTTAAACATTTACCCACAACTTGCCATATATCATCACTATAAGGTATCTTTACCCATTGCACTTTGTCCACCACTTTAACCAAAATATTAACTATCTTATGAAAGATAGTTTAATCCTTGTGGCCCCATATATGATCAATCCAAAAAACTATATGCAGAGAGCACATCATAGATAAATATACTATTTATATATATGGTACAAAAGTAAGTTAAACATCTATTCTACATGTTTATGTGATGGGTTTGAATGGGAAGGAATGATTCCTCAACATGGCCTGGATATCATTTATGCTGCCCATTTTGAGGAAGGTCTCCATTTGTCTTTTTCCACTGGAGGACATTGTCTTTCTTGTTATGGTAAAGGAAGATATATGAAAGAGTCATTTTTGCTATGCAAGTAAAGATCATAAGAGCAGTACATGCTTTGCTCGAGGCCACGTTTTCCATTCTCTCAAATCCTGCCTAGCTAGCTTGGACAATGATTAAGAGCTATCTCACTGTTCACGAGTACTTGAGCTTCCATAGCTGCAGTGAGTGAGAGCTAGACGAAGGGGTGTGTTGAGGCTATGATTGGCATTCATCAAATAGGGTTGGGATTGAGAGAGACTTTTCTTTTGCTTGTATAAGCTGAAGGGTCATTCACTTGAAATCTCTAAGTGGAAAATAAAGGGCAAGGGGACTGTGAAATCTCCAAATATACCAACAATGCGAGGGATGATTGATAAATATTGGTACTACATGTGTATTTTTAGTCAGAGTAAGAGTAAGGTGTTATTATATTATCGCATGAGGAGATTTTGAGTTTTTTACATGAGTTATATACTTGTACCGAAGGATTGAAGTTCCAAGGTAATTTTTTGGAAGAAAAAATTTTAGGGTTTTGAATTTGTATGAATTTATTTGGAACTTAATACAATTTTGTTGTATGAATCTGCACAAATCCAATTCAAAGTTCAAATTCAATGCTCCTAAACACAGTAAGATAGTTTCCATAGACAATATATTTGAAATTTGTAGTGGTAGCATGGAAATAGCCACACTATCAAATAATTAATTTATTTTGTCCCTTTTGGATCCAACACCCCCCACCCACCTTTCTTAGTTTTTGGAGTCTCATGGGACTACACAATGGGATACTCCTTTTCATCTTCTAAAGTTCAAACTAGATGAAATTTGGATGTCTAGTTTGTCACATCTTTCAAAATTTATGAGAATATGATGTCCATGACATTTTATTTTCACATTAGTTTGAGCATGAGAATCTACTATGGTAGAAATATTCACAATCTTGGGAATATAAAAATTCCAAACAAACATGGATCCCATTCGCAATTTCCCCACAGATAAGTTTCTTGGGAATCTCATTCCCATAGGAATCCTACTTCTTGAACCAAATTGCATTCACTATTTTGGCGAATTGGACAACAATGTCCCTATAATATAGTATTATCAAACTCTATCATTATATTTAAAATGAAAACTATAATAAAATGAAAGTAATAATATTATTATTGTGTTATAATAATATAATATAATGGTTAGTATTTAGACACTTGCATTGCTCTTAATCATTTCAATTAATTAATTTTTGAATTTTTTATTTAATGACTTTTGAAAATTTTAGGACATGATTTTAATTATATAATCTAAGTAGGTTTTTATGCTAAAAGTATAATTATCCTTCATACATTGATCAAGATTGGTTATCTTCTTAGTTTTTATAGTCCCGAATTAGCAACTCAGCATGTGTGCCTCGTACTAGTGGTTTTGCTCCACTCATGCACTAATACATGGATCTTAAACCCCACATGTTTGACCATAGGCCTACATTTCCTCCATTTTCTTCCCACAACTAGTCAAAAATGTGGGACCCAAAGTCCACGTATCACCATGTGAATGAAACAAGACCATCACTAGGCACGCTGAGTTGGTAGTCTAAGACTACTCGAAAATTTCTCTTTCCCATTCCCCTCAAGGAGATGTCATTCCATAAAATAATTTTTGATATCACAAACCAAATGCGTCCTAATTAAGACCCTATTTGCAACATTAGAAAACACTAAGGAAGGAAAATATGTACAAATGAAAGCACTTTCTCATGTTTAGTGATCAACAAAAATGAGAAAGAAAATAAAATACAACAAATTATTAATAAATGCACAAATTAAATTTTACACATAATTAGCATATTTTTTTCTTAATTTTTTTAATCATATTAGAACAAAAAAATATTTTTTATAGTACATGGACAAAATATAATGAAAAATAAATTTCTTAAAATCTTTTGAGCAAAGAAAAGGCATTTGAATTCAGCATTTTGTTTGTAAAAAAATAGAAAAATAAAAAGAAAATTTATTTTTCATTATATTTTTTCCCTA
The DNA here is from genome assembly GCF_029873635.1 of Malania oleifera. Classification (NCBI taxonomy): domain Eukaryota; kingdom Viridiplantae; phylum Streptophyta; class Magnoliopsida; order Santalales; family Ximeniaceae; genus Malania; species Malania oleifera. The sequence continues at coordinate 33,261,477 of NC_080420.1, read as the reverse complement.
GAACGAATACAGTTAAAAATGAAATTGTGTTCTATTATAACAAAAATATTTTAAAATATAATAATGTGTAAAATCAAAATTTTGTTTATTGACTTATTATATATTTTATTTTCTTCCTTAATAACAAAATATGAAAAAGCATATTCATTTATTTCTTTGTCCTTCATGTTGTTATTAAAATTTGTTCGACTATATCAACTATCAATGGTCAAGGTTAAGAGCTCTCGGTTTTTAAGTGTTTGGCCTCCTCAATATAAGGGACATTATTGCAAAGATGAATGTGTTGGCTGACTGAAAGCTAGGTTATAGAAAAACCCTCCAATATTATAGTTGTCATTAGGAAGAGGCCGATTCAAGATATATATCAATGATGCTTGGGTTTCGATACTTGCTCTAGTTTGTACGTTCCCTCTCTTCTATTCATATGCTCGGATGCCCATGAACTTTCATGACAAAATTTTTGAGATCTAGCGTTATTATTAAGTAATAAGCCATTTATGAGTGGTTATGGGCGTGCCTTTTGCCCACTCTTATAAATTTATTGCGAGCATCTATGTAATTGAACAACAATAATGACCCCTCCAATCATAAAATAATCAATCACTATCTTTTGGAGGGTTCGTGCGTACTCGCACATATTTCGGTGTGTACTTTATCTTAATCATTTTAAAAATATTTCTTAAATTCTAAACAAGTCTAGCAATTGGAATGTCAATCACATGCTAATTAAGGACCCGAGGCTTTGCTTTTAATTAATGTGTTATTTCCATGCATGTAGTACACACTAATGCTTTAATTTGGTCTCCATGTAGTCTAGTTCCAATTAACAACCATAATCTATCACTGTTATGCATGTTATGGAAATTTACGTGCGGACAAGTTAGCTGAAAGTGCCAACTTCAAAACTCGATACCAACTTCAAAACTTGGTAGAGAAATTGTTGAGAGATCATCAAATTCAAAAGTGTTAGATTGTTCTAGCTTGCTTATCAAACTATACATACCATAATACTAAAGGTAAATCACAATTTCATGGTCATTTCTATTAGCTTTACTGTAATCTCAAGAGGGGGGTGAATTGATATTTAAAAAATTAATCCCCTAGGTCAATCAACTAGCAGCAGTATTACACAATTCTAAGGTCAATCTAGTACAAATAAAATAAATCAATATATAATCTGCTGAAATTAAACTTCACAAGTAAACTAATTAACTATGCACAATAAAGCAGTAAAGAGAGATAACATCTTATATGTTATCGAGGTTCGGCAACAGTGCCTACGTCTCCGTTTTGGCTTACAAGCATAAGGATTACACTAAGACTCACTTAATAGGTGGAGCGACATCGAAATACAACCAGGTCAATTAGCATAGGACTGACCTCAATTTTTACAATCAATCCTTCCGGGATGGATTATCACCCCTTCAGACCACGCCTGGAATACAATAGATTCACAATACAATTTGCGTACAAAATATATGCTTCTCAATCAAGCAGATTTGTACTAGTATAATCAACACACTACCGTATGATAAGATATGATAAGCTCAACGTAATTTTAATGTCAATTCTAAAAAATAAAGCAAGTATAGCAATCAGTACATGAGAGTGTATGTGTTAGGATTTTTGTATCAAAATGATAATGCTAATCACAACAAGCAATAACAAAGATCACAAGCACACATCAAATATCTTTAATAAATTTTTTTTTCTCAAAATAAACCATAGGAGATATTTGAAATCGGTTTGTAAAAGTTTATTTCACAAACATAATACAATACAAGCTCTTGAGTATTGCAATGATTATGCAAAACTCACAAGCTCAAAGAAGTTTTTCCTACAAAAGACTTATTAACGAAGTCTCCTAGAAAACCTTAAAGCTTACTCTCAAAATAAAATGAATGTCAATCAAAACAAGCAGATGAGAATGTAAGTTTAATGAGTTGAACACAAGAACACTCTTATTAATTGATTTTTGCAATATAAATGAGTAAGAATGAAAGTAAAGAGGCTTGAATGTGAGAAATGAGATTTTTTAATTTTAGAGAAAATATGCTAATCATATTTGCTAATCTTTTTCTAATCCATGCAAATGAATTGGTATATATAGACACCCCTAAAATTATAACCGTTTGGGACCTATCTAGTATTTTTTAAAAAGTTTAAATGGAGTTAATAAAAATTAATAGCGTTTTAACCTCGATAAAATCCGAGCAACCCGAGAGGGTCAGTCGACCATTTTTATGGTTCGGTTGACCAGGTTGCCCAGTTCGGTCTACCAGGATGAATTTGAATTGGGAAGATGGTCGACCAATCTCAAGGTGATATTCAGAACCTCTGAGGTTCGATCAACTAGATTGAATTCGGTTGACTGAATATGGATGTTCGGTCGATTAGGTCAATTTTCTACTAAAAGTTTGGTCGACCAGGGCGTTGGGATTTCCCACGTGTTAGTTCGGTCGACTAGGGCATTGCTATTTATTTTGAGGTCGGTTGACCGAGGGGTCAAACCATTGACCCTGGGAGGTTTAGTTGACCAAAATGCATAGAGTGTTGGGGTTCGATCGATCGAACATGCAAATTTTGTTCATTTCGGTCTTATTATTCTTATGAAGTTGTTCCTATTCAGATAATAATTAATTTTAAGATTATAGGAGATTTTTTCATGCAATATTGTGGGTCTTATGGTCAATTTAAGGCCTTTGAGCTTATCTATCCTACCATACAAACGATGCATTAATTATTATAGACTTTTCCTATATTACTATTACAAACCCAAATAAGACATGATATAAATTACAATAAGAATAAACATTTTGGGTCTTTAGTTTTCAAGTCTTTACAAACCATCAAATGATCTTGTTGATATAAACCTACGCACAAACTTGATAGACATTAAATACTTGAGTATTTGTCATAATCAAAACAGGGTATGACCTATCAGGTCAATATTCTCTCCCTTTTTGATAATGACAAATACATCATGCAAAAGTGGGTACAGTCTTGAAAGACCCCCCTTGATAGTATGTTCATTCACTTACTGATTCTACCTTAATCTTGGAATGTCCTTCACTAGGATTGCTAAAATTCGTTGATACATAGGCATTACAACCTTTCCTGTGCATTCTTATTTGATTAGATGGTGAAATCTTATGATTACTCATCTTCATAAACATATACTTCATTACATTTGCTCGAGTCAACATATGACTCTTCCACTTGTTGTAGTATCTAATGGAAACTCTAGCTTGGAATGATATTAGCAGGACAAACAAGAATTCAACCTTCTCCCAGCTAACTTCAAGCCAAAAAAATTGCCCAGAATTTCTTGATCCATTCTGAATTGTTTTTCATTTTAGTTTTTCAAGAACATACAAAAACATGAACTAGCTAATTTTGTATTTTTATAACATTTATGAGATAAATAAATAACAATAAATAATTTTCACAATATACGCTTATGAAAATAATTTTATTTTTTCATTCTTTAGTTGTTGAAAATAGTTTTTATTTCAAAATTTTCAAATTTATATATAAAATTCAGAAAATGTTTTTTAATTATTTTTTAAATTTCCAACTCTTACATTGTGAATGGGATAATGAAGTTCAGATTTCGTATTTAAATTATATTGATCATATGTAAAGTTTTTTTCTAATACATAAATTCAAATCCAAATTCCAAAATAAATGATTTCAAAATTTATTTTATATAATTTTTAAAAAATTGAAAACAAGTTATCTTTTTTGTAATTATATTGAAATCTATAAATAAAAATTTTTTAAAAAATATTCTACACATATAACCAAACTATTGATTTTTTAAATTTTTAATAAGAACCTTTAAAAAAATTAATAAAAAAAACTATTAGTGATGTTTTTCATAAACTTTTGCTAATAACAGAGTATTAGTAACGGTTTTTCTAAATCGTCATTAATATAGTTAAATAAATTATTTTTATATTTTTTAAATAAAAAACACTATTAATGACGGTTTAGAAAATTCGTCACGAAAAATAGACTATTAGTGATGATTTAAAAGAACCGTTGCTAATATTTTCCCAAAATAGTTTCCGCGCGAAAAGTATTTTTCTGCCATAGTTTGAACAGGAAAACTAGTTTTTAGTGATGGTTTTAGAACCGTCACTAATAGTATTGTATTAGTAACGGTTGTCAAAACCGTCACTAATACTTACACCAGTAGTGACGGTTTTTAAAAATTGTCACTAATACAGCAATATTAGTGACGGTTTTAGAACCATCACTAATACTTTTGTCACTAAAAACTAATTTTTTTTGTAGTGACTATTCTAGAATTCTAACTCTTACTTTCTTATGGGAGTATGAAATTTGGATTTTAGAATTTAATTGTGCTGATTATGTATATAGAATTTCTTCTAAATTCGTAAAAAACCAAATTCAAGTCCCAAAATTCATAATTTTAAATATCACCTTTATAAATATTCAAAAATTGGAAAATAAGTTGTCTTTTTTATGATTATTTGAAACTTAGAAATAAAAAATAAAAAAAATATTTTATGAACAAACTTTTTTTACTCTTTGCCTTTTTAATACGAATCTTGAAAAATTAGAAAATAAGCTAAAATTTTTATAATTCTTTGGAAAACTAAAAACTATAAAACGGAAAATATTTTCCCCAACTAAACAAGCTCTTAATTTTTCTTTTAAAATATTTGGATGCATTAGTCAACAAATTGATTTATTCTCCATTAACTTCAATGATTCTTTTGAGGATATTTTTGTTACAAATGACTTACAATATTTGTACTTTTTACATATACTAATAAATATGTAGCGTTCATTGTATGTGATTACATTAAAACTAATATTATGCAAACTATTTTAATAAAGTAAAACAAATAAATAATACATTATCATAATTTAGTTTATAAATGTTAAAACACAAATGTTCAAAGTTATTTATAAAAAGTATATATATATATATATATATATATATATATATATATATTTCTAAAACTCTAAAATGCTCATATAAACATTAGATACGATACCATGTAGATACATGGGAAAAGAAGTATTAAAAATATAGTGTTAACTTTTTGAGTCCTATCTCATTTTTTATAATGACAAATACAAGGTATTTAATGTCTGTCAGACCCTTAGGTTCTTACACAAATGTACAAAATAGTCCCCATAATCACTTACATTATCAGGGGAATCAATTAAATTGGATAGGACTTAATATACAAAAATGTGAGAGGTCGGGCGACTGAACCCTTAGTGTTCAAAATACCTAAGGTGCCTAAACCGTGGACCGGTCAACATGTTGACCTGAGTTCGGCAAACCGAACTAAAATACACGTATCGTTCACGGTCGATCGAACCACTGATCTGACCTTTCCTAACAACTCGACAACCTGAACATATATTCAAAATAACATCGGGCGATCGAATACATGAGTTCGGTTAACCGAACTCTAGACTAGGTGACCGAATCGTGAACCTTTTGGAAATCGCCTTGGTTCAGCCAACCGAACCTTGACTCGGGCACCCGAACCTTGAGAAATAACTTTTTTGACTGAGTTTGTTCGGGCGACTAAACCATGGTTCAGTCACCTGAAAACTCTCGGATTATTTTATTTTTATCGAGGTTAAAGATGGTTAAATGAGGTTAATTTCATTAAACAATTTTAAAACAATTTTAATAAAGACCTTTATGTCCCTAATGGTCATAATTTAGCCTACTTCTATATATAGGGGTTCATTTGTGAAAATTAGTAAGAGATTAGTAAGATCATTAGCGAAAAATCCTCTCAAATTTAAAAAGTTTATTTTGCCAATACTACTTTAAATACTCTCATACACTCTTTTCTTTGATCATCCAAAGTATTGTGAGAGTTCCTATTGTGCTATTGCTCCATTTCAAATTGCTTAATACTCTCATTCGTATTGGTTGTTAATTGTTTGATTTTTGAGAGTTAAGCAAGAGTTTTCTTATGGATTTAACTTGATAAATCTAGTGTTGGGAAAACTCATTAGCTTGAGGATCTTAGCATTGTTATTGTAAGATTCCTTAAGCAATAATTTTTTTGTGCAAAGTATATCACAAACTTTATTTCAAACAACTCTTGTGCTAATTATATTAAGAATTTTTTTTTGAGTTTGTTTGAATATTCTTATCAGCATTTTTGAAACCCCAATCTAATATTGAGATTTGTTACATCCTGTTGCAAAGAGTAGCTTGTTTGAACACTCTTATGCATATTTGAGATTATACATTACTGAATGTTGATAGCACACATACACATCACTGAGCTTATAAATTCTATATTATTGATGTGCATTGATTGATTGTAATTGGTACATATTTACTTGATTGAGAAGTACAATCATTGTACCCGATTTGGTTTGTACTGTACTGATTATTGCATTCTAAGCGTAGGTCTGAAGAGGGAAACTAACCTTATTGAATAGTTCTAGATTGGTTTAAACTCGGTTAGGAAAGTTAGGTATACCATCATAATAAGGTGTAGGTTGAGGCCAACCCCGTGAATTGACCTGATTGTAACCGGTGCCGCTCCACCCGTTAAGTGAGCATTTGTGAAATCCTTGGACTTGCGAAGTAAAGACGGGGACGTAGACAGTATTGGCCGAACCCCGATAGCATATTGTGTGTGCACTGTTTTATATTTTCGCAATTTATATTCCTACACGTATATGTTATAGTGTGAATGCTATGCATAATTTAATTTTCGTATACCATTTATCTGCGCATTTGGGTTTATATGTATATAGACAGACCTTAGGTTAAGTATTACTGCTTGTGGAATTAAAATCATCATAGGAAGTTTTAAATACCCAACTTACTCCCCCTCTTGGGAATACATCAAAGCTAACATATAGGATATAATAACAATGCTATATTAATATTTAAATATCATTATAGATAACAATGAAGAAATACCCTTTTTTTACATTTTTTTTTTGTATAAAATCTCACTATATGACTTATTCTAATGAAACTATAATAAATTTATTTCAATTTTTGAATTGTGATTAGCTAATTAAAATTTTTTATAATATTATTTTTTTGTTTACTTAATGATCAATTAAACAGTTTTTACCTTTCATATAAATTTAAAATTTATTATTTGGGATATTTTTGGTCTATAGTTTTAATTCTAAAATTTATTTTTTAAAGTTATCCTAATAATATAAAAATTTCATAATAATTTTTGAAGATATAAAAGAAATTTACCTATTTTATTTGCGATATACCTTTCATATTTAATATTTATAATCTATATTATTTTTAAGTAAATGTATTTTTTAGGTCAAATTTTGATTTATTTAAAATAAGATTTTAAATATATATTTACCTAATTTTATTGAATTTAATTTCATATAATTAATTTGTTCTAATTTAAACAATAATATATTTCTTGTTTAAAAAAATATTTTTAAACCAAATAAAGGTTTTTTTTTTTGGTTCAAACATTTGATTTATTCTATAATTTTTAATTTAATTTTATTTAATTTACTTTATTTTAGAAATATTCTGCTTTATCTTTAAAACATAATGATATTTGTAATAAAATAATTTATCCTATTCATACTTTCATTAATTTATCATATAAATATATCAATATGTATATGTGTGTGTGCATATATATATATATATATATATATATATATAGTTGTTTAATTAGTTAGTTCATTAGTTAATTTTATTTTTTAAACTAAACAATGATTTTTTCTTTTATGGTCAAACATTGCCTTACCAAAATTTTAAATAATTTTATCTAGTTTTGGCTGAATTACTTTATAATATAAAAATTTACTTATTTAAGAATATTTGATCTTATATAAATATATTTTTTTTATTCACATAATAATTCACACGATTTATATTTCTATATATAGTATACAAATTTATTTATTAAGCTTTTGGCCACAAAATATTAAACTATTCATACTTCTATATATAGTACAAAAAATATTTTCTATACTTTTATATGTAGTACTAGTCAATATGTCATGTGTGTTGCATGTGTTTGCATTAAATAATATTGTGAAAATTATTTTTAAAAATTTTAAATATATTTTAAAAAATAATTTAATAACATATTTTCATAATTTGGTTTACAAATATTAATATATTAACCTTCAAAGTTGTTTATAAAAATTAATACTTTATTTAAAAATTGTAAAATACAAGCATCAACATGAGATACTATTATGATATCATGTAAATATAGAGACGTAAAAAATATTTAAGAAATACAAAATACAATATAATGTGAATATTCTAATTAAAATGATGAAGAATATTGAATTTTAATATATATCAACACAACATTATAGATAAAAAATTAATAATTATATTTTTCATTAATTTTGTTAATAAAAATCTCAGTACATGACTTCTTCCCTTGAAAGTATTAGTAATTTTATTACAATTTATAAATTTGACATGCTACCTAAAATCTTAATTATTATTATTTTTATTTACTTAACGATCAATTAATGATTTTTTTTGAATTTAAAACAATTTAAAATTTATCATTTAGAGAGTAGTTATAGGCCTACTCTTTCATTTCTTACATTTATTTTTTAGAAATTATATTATTATTTATTTACATATATATTACAAACTTCATAATAATTAAAAGACATCAGGCGTATTTACTTATTTTATTTTGGAATGTATATTTTATTTAATATTTATAAATCATTGCATTTGTTTTATTTTTTTTAAATGAAATGGGTTTTTTTTTTATTTCTAAATTAAATCTTGATCTATTCAGAAAAACTTTTTAACGTTGATTTATCTAGTGTTATTGAATTTTATTTTTTAGAAATATTTTTCTTCTAAACAAAAAATATTTATACTATTCGGACTTATATATATATATATATATATATATATGATAGGTGTACATGACATTTTTTTTGTTAAATAAATTTTATTTTTTAGGTTTAAATTTTAAGATATCTAAAATAAATTTTATAAAAAAAATTTTGTTTAATTTTGGTTGAATTTTTTGTTTTTAAGAAATATTTTTTTATTGATTTTAAATACAAGGATATTTTGCAGCAAATTGATTTATTTTGTTTTTACTTATATTAATTTATTTTAGTATAGATGTAGATTTACATATCTATATATAATGTTAGATTTTATTTTTTTGATTAAATGCATTTTTTTTTATTTAAGTTCACACATTAATTTTTAGACATTCTAGAAGTAATTTATCTTAATTTGATTTAATTTATTCTTTATAGATATTATAGAAGTTTACTTTCTTTAAGAATATTTAGTCGTACTTTCAAAAAATGAGAACATTTTTTGTAAGAAAATAATTTACACTATCCATACTTCTATATAATATAGAAATTTATTTCTTTTAGGAATGTTACTCCTATAGAAATCTATCTTTAAAAATGAGGAAATTTTTTTCCATAAATTGATTTATAATTATATGTTTTAGGAGTTTTTAGTATTTCTTTTAAAAGATAAGAATATTTTTGTCCACAAAATAATTTACACCATTCATACACACACACACACACACACACACACATATATATATATAGAGTATAATTTGCAAATATTATTGTACAATTTTGCATATGAAAAGATGGAGGGCAAATATTTAATATTTGGCTTACATCTCATAGTACATATTTTAACTAAGTCATTGATTTCAAATTATATGAATAAGACGAAATGCAAAATAGAATTAACTTATATCATAGAAATTGAAGCATTCAGATTAATTCTCTAAAAATTATAACATATATATATATATATATACACACATATATGCATACAATTTGATATATAACTACACAGATATTAATTATTAGATATATATTTTTTACCTTATGCTTGCCAAGCTTGAATTTCGAGTTTTAGATCTTCAAATTTAAAATTTAAAATTTATGCTCTCAATAATATTTAAGGAAAATTAATTAACTTTTTACATTGCATATTTTGGGATTACTCTTATAGAGTTAATCGTTATCCTATGTATGCCCGAGATAATCGGATAGACAATGGGGAAATATAATAATAAATTCATTTTTTAGTAATAAATTAAATTTTAAAACATTTAATATCTATTTAAACTATACTCCAAAAATATGATTCAATATCGAAATGCTTGATTGCTTGTAGGCTGCAGCTGATGTGCGCCCCATGAGGTTCCGTCATGGGACCGCCGCCGGTTTCTTTCACGTTGACTAACCTGCACCTAAAGGCTCAGGCTAGCTTCTCCCCTGGAAGCAGATCACGCAAACTGAAAAAACCCTCTCACTGAACTAACGGTAACGGGAACCAAATGGGAAGACGAATAGTTAGTCCCCCTCCATCTTCTCTGGCTCATCCTTTTCCATCTGAGAAGCCCGCACGACCCTTCAAAAATCTCCACAGGTACATTGCCAGAAAATTCAACCTTCTTCCTCCCCCTCCCTATTCTTCTTTTTTGCTTCTTCTTCTTCTTCTTCTTCTTCTTCCATTGATTATCTTTTTGTTATAGCTGAAGTAACTGTGTTTGATTGATACAGGACTTTGTTTTGATGAAAAGTTTATCAATTGCAGCTGGTTAGCTGATTTGGGTATTGAAGAATATTGACTTTCAGTGGGCTTTCATACGGTGGGCAGCTTCCGAGGTATTGGAGTTCGACTCTTCTCGGCAGCTTATGTTGGTTATATTATTGAATTTGTGAAATCTAAGATTTGGGTTAGTGGCCTTGAGTGTCAATTTTTTGCATTCCAGCAATTTAATTGATTTTAAGCTATGTTATTTCTATTATGGTTGTAGGTTTTAAGTCTTGTTGATTCTGTGGAGTGAAAGGAAACTTAAATTTTTTCCTTACATTATTTGCAGATAATTTCATAACATCTTTGATTCGCAAGCAAAATTTCACCATGTACATGAAGTCCAATTCAAAATTACATACTCTAGAAAGTTTTTTTCATGCTGCAAATATAAATTTGATGTACTTGCTGCTTGCTTATGCATCCAATTTAACATCACATAGTCTAGGAAGATTCTTTGATGCTGAAAAATAAGAATTCGATGTACTGGTCAATTGTTTGTATATCTTCACGGATTCAAGAAGAATGATATTGGTTGACCGGAATCTTGGAATTATAACTTTGATTTTTGCTCCTAAAGCAGTGCCTAGATCTTATTCTCCCTTACACATGCATATGCTAGATTATCATTCCTTTTTTTAAAACTTTACATCATTTTTCTAGGGAGTTTTTGCTCTACTGGGTCAGAGCTTGGCTTTTTTATATTTGTTTTCAGTGCTGCAGACTTTTTTCATCTGGTGAACTCTTGCATGTAACAAACTATACTGCATTTGTGTTAATATGAACAAATAAGTACAAGAATTTCGGGTGACTAAAGAGTGATGAAATGGATAAATGTTAAAGCATGGCTTTGACTATCATTAGTGTCAACTAAGGAAGAAAATTGCTGTTGATGAAAGAGGGCTGGATCATGCAAACAACTACACAACAGAAGGCTCATAGAAGATATTCTCAATAAAATTTCAAAAACAGCCGAATGGAGGAGGAGATGGACAAGAGGAGGAAGCCCTATTCCTAATTTAGGAGTAGATCTTAATTTTGGTTTATTTGATTTATTTAAGGCAATACACCTTCTTTTTTTTTTGGAAAGTAAATTTAGACTTAAAATAAGGGTTGTAAGCACCTTGGGGATTGGCCTTTTTTGAAATTTAATTAATGCTGTTTGAATTTTGGTTTTTACCTTGAGTTTTTGCCAATCTTTTGGCATCGCAAGAAAAAGAAGAGGAAGGAGATGGGGAGAGGCTACACTTGCAAGGGATTAGCAAAACTATCTCAAAACTCCACTCTAATTAAAATAAAACAGTTCATGTATTTATATAGGCTTCAACCCAAGGGATACCAACTTAATAAATAAAACTGCACACTTAACTGAAATAAAAAGTAGCCAATATCACTCCTAAACTACCATGTGGACTTTTCCTTTAACCGAAATTGCTCCTTTCATGTGACATTTGTTCTCTTCGGCCTAGGCTTCCAAAGCCTATCAAACTTATCCATATAGATTATTTGTACTACATAAATCCTTCCTCGCTGGAAAGAACACGACTTTGGCAAGTTAGGAGCACACTTCTCACAAAAATCTCTCTGAATAAAGAGTGAACTATTCTTGAGTGTCAGTCTTTGTATTATTGGCACAAGTGGGGGTGTACCTTTTCTTGCTGTTGATGAAGTAATACCTGTTGGCACGTCTAGCATGCTGTGCAACATGATCCCAAATCCAGAGTCTGCCTGAAAGTACATGACTGAGTTTAAGAAGCAGAATACTGAATGTGGTTTTTCATTAAGATTGCCAATAGTGAATGTGATTGGACATCATTTATCAACCTTCACATTATTATTCGTTATCCAGGCCACCTAATATGGGTCAGGGTGTGGCCCAACCTTCAGTCCTAACTTCTTAACATCCTCTGAGATCACATAGTACATCTGATTGTTTAAATGGCTAACTTACAACTCTGGCCTCCACATTTAGCTCTAGTCTGAAATGTATTCCTATGTGAGTAGGTGTATCATCACTGCACAAGCTTGGTAGCCATCTGAAGAGCCAAAAGATCCCCATAAACTCATTAAACTCTCCCAACCATCTGGAGAAAAAGGCTCAATAATTTCTGTTAAAGTTTGATATACAATTGCTGGGCCACATCCTAACTGCCTAAGCTTTCTGACAAGGTGATAATCTAACATGGTATCAGTGCTGTGGTTCCCAGGAGGTCTGGTTTCTTTTTTTTGCAGACTAGGGTGGGATTTTCAAAGCACTAGATTTGGTAGTTTGAGGTATTGGTTGGTTTCGACCAACAAAACTTGTGAAGTTCTTGGAGATAGGGTTGGGGTGGAAAGGAAGACGGTTTTCAGTGTTTTTTCCTAGAGGGCCAAGAGGGGATTGATGAGGAAAATCTGTGCAAGAAATATGTGTGGCGGTTAGGGTTTTCCAAAATGAAAAGGATGATTGTGGCAAAGATTTATAGAGAGGTGGTCGTTCTTGGAGGCAGGTGGTGTTGGCAGAGAAGAATAGGATCTATGATAAATGTAGTTGTAAATGCAGAAGTGGCAGTAATGAGCAATGTAGCAGGCACAACAACAAGTGATGCAGTAGACACATAAATAGGGCAAGCAGCAGATGCAGCCGAAGCATCAGTTGCAGGTGCAGCCGCAGTTTGATCATCCATCGTCAGCAATATCTCCATAAGGGGACTATGACTCAAATGGCAAAGGTGGCTAGGTTTTTGTGGGGTGATGGGAGTGCAGTGAAGGTGGGATGGAGTGGGTTGGGTTGCCTGACCATCAATTAGGATTTGGGCCCCCAAGGATTTGAGTACTTGGACTTGAGTAAAAGAGCTAGAAGCTCATATGTTTTTAGTGGTGATCTAACCCAACTTCCAGCCTAGTGGAAGGAATTAAAGCTAGTGGTCTCTTGAAACTTATACTGGGTTTCCTAGTCATGTCTCAATTCGAATTATCACAAAGAGGGCAATGAGCCCACTATAAAGCCTGGTATAGTCAATGCTCATACAAAGATGGGTTTTCCCTTTTCTCAAAAGAGGTTTAATGCAAAGGAAAGGATTTTCAAGCCTTACATTGCGCAACACAAAGGGATTGACAAGGTGAGAAAAGCAATGGCAACTTCCAACAAGGGATAATAGCAACTCAGTTAGTCTTGAGGAATCAATTGGTGATCCTGCTCTTTTGGCGCACCTAGGCTAAAGGAAACATGTTTATGGATCTGCGCATCAATGAGAAGAGCACCTGTGTTATGGTGTATGCCAGGGCTACCATAACTTTGTTTCACATGTGGTAGTGTAGAGACTTAAACTTGGAGAAGGATTTGTGACGCATGAAAGCAGTTAACTCCACTTCTTAATATACAATGGGAGTAGCCAAGTAAGTGATTGTGAAGCTTGGACAATGGCAGGATAGGTGAATTTCACAACCATTCTTATGGATGATTTCCAAATGATACTTGGAATGGAACTTTTAAGGGAGGCTAAGGTGGTACCAATACTATTTGTGGGTTCCCTTTGTCTAATGGGATATCAAACTTCTATGGTGCAAGTCATTACAAAGAAAAGGGATGACATGGAGTTCCTCTTAGCAATTAAAAAAGGGATTAAGAAGGTGTGAACCAACATATTCTACCATGTTGTTGGTGGATGAAGAAGTAGGCAAGGATGGGTGCTACTACCATCCAAGATGTGTTGGAGTACATAGTTGTGATGTTGGATAAGTTACCGCACAACTTGCCACTATGACAAGGTGTTATGAGGGATGAAGCCCTTTGCTAAGGGGTTATATTGGATGGTGCCTCTAGAGCTTGTAGAGTGGAGGAAGCAACTTGATGCGTTATTGGAAGCGGGTTATATACGTCCTTCTAGAGCATCATTAGAAGCATGGATGTTGTTTCAAATGGGACATGATGAGAATATGTTGATGTGTGGACTATTGTGGACTCAACAAAGTGACTGTGTGCAACAAGCATCCCATTCCACTTATTGTTGGTTTGATGAGCTAAGTCATGCCAATAACTTCACCAAACTTGATTTGCGGTTAGGCTAATGAATTCTTGGTGATGAGCCAAAGACTACTTACGTGACATGATACTGGGCTTATGAATTCTTGGTGATGCCCTTTAGGATGACAAATGCGCCAGTGACTTTTTGCACTCGATGAATTAGTTGTTTTATGACTATCTCGAGAAGTTTGTTGTAGTATACTTGGATAATTTTGTTATCCAGTTTGGAGGAACATGAAGAGCATCTAAGGAAGATATTCGTTAAGATGAAGGAGAGCAGTCTATGTGAAGCAAGAGAAGTGCTCTTTTGCTCAGAGGAGCATCAAATTCCTTGGTCATGTGGTTGAATAAGGTCATATTTGGATGAATATAGAGAAGGTGAGAGCAATTAAATATTGGAAGATCCAATGATAGTCAAGGAGTTGTGTTCCTTATAGGTAGAATTAGATGGAAGAGTGCCAAGAAGCCTTTGACAACGTGAAAGAAACCATGATGTGGGATTCAGTACTTGCTCCGAACATCATGAGGCTCTTCAAGGTGCAGATAGATGCATTAGACTATGGTGTTGGTGGAGTCCTGTTATAGATTGCATATTCTGTTACGTACGAAGTCATACGCTTAGTGAAGCTGAGTGGAAGTAAATTGCTTAAGAGAATAAGATGCTAGTAGTGATTTGTTTTCTACACGTGTGGTGGCATTACCAATTTAGGTCTAAGTTTGTGGTCAAAGCAAATAACTCAGCTGTTAGTTGTTTCTTAACACGACCTAAGTTATCCCCTCAAAGAGGCCCGTTGGCAAGACTTCCTAGTAGAGTTTGAGAAATTTCGAGCATAACATAGGGCGGATGAATCAAATCATAGATGCAATGAGTAGAAAGGACAAGCTTGAGGTCTTACAACTAGTAACTCAATTGAAGTTAAGTAATGTTGCCACAACAATGCGGGGGCGCATTAAGGAGAACCTTGTTAGAGATCCAATTGCCCAAAACCTTATGAAGTTGGTGGAAGAGGGCAAAGTGTGCCAGTTCTAGTTAGAGGATAGATTTTTGTTGACACATGGTAACTGACTCTTTATGCCTTGAGCTTGTGACTTGAGGAAGACATTGTTGTATAAATGTCATAACACCATGTAGACAAGCCACTAAGGACAAGAATTGGACTTTGACATTGTTGAAGCAGAGGTATTACTGACCATACTTGCGTGATGAGTTGGTTGAGTATTCTTGAATTTGTTTCACTTGCCTGCAAGACTAGGTCCGGTTCATTGAGCAGAAGAAAATTGCAGGGCTATTGGAGCCTCTTCAAGTACCAATGAGATTGTGGGAGAGTCTCTCACTTGACTTTATCACTACCAACCTACAGTTGGGGACACGCAGTTTATATTCATGGTTGTAGACCGGTTTTTGAAGTCTTGTATTTTAATATTGGCATCAAAGTACTCTCGGTAAAGGAGACATCACAGTTGTTCTTCACATTGTGAAGGGTTGTTCCTTGAGACATTGTCAGTGACCAAGATACATTATTCATAGGAAACTTCTGGACATAACTTCTTAGAACCCTAGATTCACAACTTGACATCTCTTTGAGCTACCACCCGCATGTAGATGGATTGACAGAGAGATTCGATGGATTACTTGAGTATTTGCACCATTTCATCACTGCCAATAAAAAGAATTGGGTGCAATTACTCGACATGGTTCAGTTATGTTTCAATACCCAAAAGAGCTCAATAACAAACAAGAGTCTTTTTGAGCTATGTAACAAGCCAGCAACCATAGTTGCCGCACACAATGGATGAGCATACAGAGGGAAGAGTTTGAGAGCACACATCTCCATCAACGAATGGAGACAAAATATGGAGATTGCTTGAGCTTACCTGGAGAAAGCTTCCAAGTGAATGAAAATGGGCTGATCAAGGGAGAAGACCGTTGCACTTCGACATGGGTGAGTTGGTGCTTGTCAAGCTCCATCCATAATAGATCAAGTCACTATGAGCTTGAGATAGGAGACTATTTTGCGAATATGAAGAATCAGTCTCCATCTTGGCCAAAGTCAAGGCCTCTTATGTGGTTGATCCTCCGAATTGGATAAAGGTGCATCTTGTGCTCCACGACGGTTGCCTCAAGCTATTCATCGTTGACAGGCAGAGCACCATTGAAGACATCGCAACTCTGCAGACGAGAAGTTGAATGTATCCTTGGTCACTTTGATGTTTCCTTGTGATAAGAGTGAGAAAGTAGTATAGAAAGTTCTTTAGGGAACAGTGGGTTTTTGTCAGTCATTATGAAACTCACTGGCTATTTGTAAGCTTGTTTAACCTACTTGCCTTGCTAAACACACCTTGCCTACAAACGTGTGAATATTGAATTGTGTTGCTTTATAGTTTACCGCGTGATTCTAGTTTACTTACTGCTTCCACTTCATTTGCGTTCAATGGTTGTGAATTTTTTCATGTGGTGAAACTGTGGCATACTTTTGGCAACTATTTAAGCTGGTGAGCCATAACTAGTGCTACATGG
Source organism: Malania oleifera (assembly GCF_029873635.1). Lineage (NCBI taxonomy): Eukaryota > Viridiplantae > Streptophyta > Magnoliopsida > Santalales > Ximeniaceae > Malania > Malania oleifera. The sequence goes on along the minus strand of NC_080420.1, from coordinate 33,244,371 downwards.
CCCTTCACAAGATGTGAAGTGTTTTGCTTGTGACACTTGGCCATGTCAAATGATCAAGGGGCCAATGGTAGTCAACTTGTACCCTTTAGCTTCCAAACTCGACAATCTTGCGGTGATTTTATTTTGATTGGATAATAGACTCTAGTAAAATTCTCCAATTGACATTTCAATTCGGTTTTCTTAAAATTGGCTGCAGGTTTTTTTTTTTTTTGTGTCATTCTTTTAAGCTAGCTTGTTTCCTTTTCTTTATTTTAACTGAAAAATTGAATAAATGAATACAAAACAGAACCTGAAATTCTATATTAAGAAAAAGGAACATAGAATCATGTTAGAATCAAGGGCTGGGTCAGATTGTGGTTTGGTCTCGAATCAGGTTGGAAATTCAGACTTGAGCCAGAGATAGACTTTGATAAAGAACTGTTTCCTAATATGTGGAGATGGTGGGAAAGAAATGCGTTCTTTTATTTTTCATATCTGCTAGGGTATCTGGATTTCCTGGTATGTGAATATAATTGAAGCAATAGCAGAAAATTAGAAGTCCTTCTTTATAAATGAAACTGGAAATTTTGATGGTAGATCTGTAAGTGTATGGTATGCAACAAGCAGGCTTGTAATAATGAAACCCAGAGGGGACCAAATATGTCATAATTTTCAGGTAAAGTTTTAAGAGGAGGTGCAGAAAGGATCAAGAACGTTCACATACCAAAGGGAAGATCATTCAACATCCTAATGGCTGGAAAATTTGGGATATGTCATAATTTTCAGGTAAAGTTTTAAGAGGAGGTGCAGGAAAGGATCAAGAACGTTCACATTATTATGAACATATGGGACATGTCACCAATTTTTCTTTTTACAGAAATTTGACCAGGAGCCTAAGAATTTTTTATTAAAAATTTAATATTGTACTGTACGGATATTGGTTGTTAAGAAGTCAGTTACAGACTAACCTCAATGACACGCCAATTTCATCGGGTTGGCATGGGTTTGGTTAACAATAATCAATAATTAATTGAAGGCATAAAATTTACTTAATTTTCTTGATCCAAAAAGAAGAGATTTTCTTAAGGAGAACAAGTACAACAATAACAATAGCATAAGAAATCCTCCTTAAAAGATGCAAGAACAAAAAATTAAAAAAAAAAGAGATAAAAATAATAACAGCGCAGCCAGCCAATCATGCTGTAAATCAGAAAAAGAAATCCCTTTGAAGCATCCTGCTGCAATAGCCCACTAGGGGCCCTCTTATCCCAAAGCACAATCAAATACATCCTCTTTCCCATGAAAATTCTTGCATTATGCTCCAACCAAATCCCCCACAAAACTGCAAAATTTGCGCACCTCCCCAACGTGAAACCATCTTTACCGCTCCCAAAACCTGATATAGCCAAAAAAATCCTCTATCAACTCCAGACACATCCAACTCTATCTAATCAAGCCAAAAAGATCATTCCCCACCCTCCATGAAAAAAGCAATGAAGGAACCAATCAGAAACATATTTGGAACTTCCAAAGCAAAAGAGAACAAATGTCCGGTGATAAATCCTTAAAAGGCTTTCTGCTTTGCAATCTTAGTGTTAATTCTATTAATAACAACCAAATAAAAGCCCTAATATTTTAGGGGACTATAGCCTTCCAGATAGGACTATGAAATGGGAAAGACAAGCTTTAATTGGTTAAATGCCCAAAAAAAGACTTACACAAGTACTCCCCAGAAGAATCAAGAATTCAGGAATGGTAGTCCCTTGTTTAGGAAAGAAGCCTACCCATCAACAAACTTAATTTCTGCAACACCTCCCTATCATAAAGAGCCCTACAAGAATGGGAATCCCACCCCATTTGAAATAAAGAATGAAGAAATAGATTCATTGTGCGAAAAAGACAGTTTATACAAACGGGGAAAAGATGTGCAAAGCAAAGAACCCCCCACCAAATGACTTCCCAAAACCAAATGTAATACCCATTTCCCACAAGCCAATATTACTTCTAATAACTTCTTAAGGGAAGACTCCTTTAAGGGAAAATGCCACAACCATTTATCCATTGAAGCAATGTTCTCAAACACCAACTCACCAAGACCCAAACCTCCCTCCTTTTTAAACCTACATACAGCCTCGCGACTAACCAAATGATCCTTTTTCTCCTCATCTCCAGACCAAAGAAAATATCTCATGATTTTCTCTACCCTTACATGAATTCTAAAGATAGACAAGAATTGAAGAGGGATACTAGCAAGGCAAGCCTGAATGAGGGTAGTACTCTCCCACCTAGTGGAAATAGTGCAGTCTTCCACCCATGCAACCTCTTAGATGTTTTCTCCACCACTGGATCCCAAAACCCAACTGTCCTGGGATTACGACTTAAAAGACACACCCAAATAAATCAAAGGCCAATCAAGAATGGCACACCCAACCAAAGTGACAACTCCAAATATCTAGATTTATCCATATTAATGCAAGCTATCCCACCCTTCCTCAAATTTATTTTTAAACTAGAGATCCTCTAAAACAATTTCAAAATAGTGAGCACATTTAAAAGATACCGCCCATCTTCCAAAAAGAAACTAATATTTGTTAAAACTTGATGTACATTGTTGGCCCACAACCTAACAGCTTAAGCTTTTAGGCTAAGTGGTAATTTAACATGGTATCAGAGCTGGTTACTAGAAGGTCCTGAGTTTTAGTCTTGTTGCCCGCTTTTATTGTGTGGTGTTTAAAAAATTATTGTATTTCCTGTAATAGGTGTTATCTATCATGTTTTTATCTCTCCACATGCTGTTGGGCTGCATGTGCAGAGCAGCGTTATAGCTTTACATACATTGGTGGCCCACAACTTAACAGCTTAAGCTTTTAGGTGAAGTGGTAATTTAACAGTATCATCCGCAAACTGAAGATGAAAAACCACAACCCCCTCACTTCCCACTCCAATCCCTCTCTCTACATCCCTGTAAACCAATCTACTCAAAACATCTACCATAAAAACAAACGAAAAAGGAGAAAGAGGATCTCCTTCCTTAACCCCCTTCAAAGCCCAAAACTAGCATAAAATTTTATTAATTATTTTTTATTTATGTATTTATTTGGTGGAGTTGGGGCGGGTGGTGAGGGTTTTGTGTTAACTGTATGCAGTAAGCTGCCTTGTTGCATGTTTCTATCATTTGTCTGCAGGAATTAATGCGGTATCTATCTGGGGTCTTATATCAAATTCACAGTTGATGGAATATGCCATTACTTTGTATGTGGTGGAATATCGTGTATTCTATTCCTCTTCTAGTCTTCCGCTCTCTTTATATCGAGAGTTGGCTTCTGTTTCTATTTGCTGTTCTCATGATGGTACGATAGTTTTGCCCAAAAAATACAGACGCTACAGTTTTCATTTTTCTTGCCTAGGTTGCTGCTGGTTTGAACAATTGAACCAAAAGAATGGGTGATTCTGCTGTTGATGACATGGATGCCACAGATCCAGAGGCAGATAAAATTTACATACATGAAGGGGTCTCACCTCATGGAAAAGGCATCCAAGAGACACAAAACATGATGGAAGTTTTAATGAGATTGGACTTGGAGTTGGCATATTCTTCTGAGAAGTTGGTTAACTTAGACATGCTTTTGCTCCACATGTTGGCTTCAAAAGAAGATGATGGACCAATGACAATGGAGTACAACTATGTTTTGGGACACTCTGTTGAAGTGGCTTTGGCATTTGATCTCTTGTCTGGCATTATAGATTCTGAGGTCAGAGAACTGGGAAATTTCGTGGATTCTCTCCAAACTGAGATTGTTGATGCTTGTCAGAAAATGTCATCATGTGAACATTTGAGAGAATTGGTCTGTGTAGTGAAAGAGAAGTTGCATGATTCTGAAGAATATTTGAAGCTGTGTCAAGAGAAGGTCTTAGAGATGAAGATGCAATCAGACAACATGCAGAGAGCATTATTAGCTTCTCAACATGAAAATTGTAAGTTATAAAATGTCATCTACTACATAACAACGTTTCTTCTATGTTTAGACCATATTGATGTGTGATAAATTGGAAAACAATTATCTTTTGATTATTTACTTCCCACACATGGATCACAACAGGGGAAAATGATATGAGTACCGAATACTCAGAAAATGGTCAGTTCCCAGAGGGAAATGCAAAGTCAAAAATGCAGATGGTCAAACAACAACGATACATTCTGAGGATGCTTGAGAAATCTATAGCTAGAGAGCTGAATCTTGAGAAGAGGATATCTGAATTAAAACAGAATGAAGAAGAGCTGGGAAAAAAGCTACACTTGACAGAACAGGTAGCTTTTGGCATGGAAGAAGCAGCAAAAGTTGTTTGGGGGAGGTTTTTAGAAGCAGAAAATGCTGCTGAGGTGTTGATGGGAATTTCGAAGGAATTGATGTGCCGGCTTCAGATAGTTCAATTCAATTTAAATGGTTCAACTCAAAGAGAAGGTGAGCTGAACTCCAGACTTCAAGATTGCATTGAACAGCTAAAAGCCAGAGAGGCAGCTTTACTTCATCTTGCAACTAGCAATGAAGAACCTACTGCCAATTCTAAGGACAGCCTCAATGAAGCTGAAGACAATTGTATAATTGATAAGACTGAATTGTTTACTTTAAGAGAAAAAGTAAAATTACTTGAAGAACAGCTGAAAGAAACTAGGGTACAGCTGAAGAGTGCAGATGCTTCCAAGAACTTGTATCTAGAGCAACTTAATGAAGCAGAAAATATAATGGAGACATTGAAAGAAAGCATTTCTAAAGCAGAAAGGAGGGCTGAAACTGCAGAAGCCAGGGTTTCAGTTTTGACAGAGACAAATTTGGAGCTTACTGAAGAGCTGGGTTTTCTTAAAGGTAGTGACAGTAATGCAGAGAAAGTGACCTTGCTTGAGAAGAAGTTGAGGGAATTGGAAATCCAACTGCAGCATGCAAAGGCATCCTTTGAAGCAAGTCAAGAACAGCAGAACATGTTGTATTCTGCAATTTGGGATATGGAAATGTTAATTGCGGATCTAAAATCAAAGGCTTCAAAAGCTGAAACTAAGACTGAGATTGCAGAGGAGCAAAGTGTTATATTATCTGAAAATAATTTAGAGCTCAATAAAGAAGTAAAATTTCTAAAGGATAGAGTAGAATTCTTGGAGAAATCTTTGTGCGAAACTAATGATGTAAAAGTAGCATGTGCAAAAGAGATACATGCCAGAACAAAGCTTATGATGGATATGGTGACACAACTTACTGTTGAAAGGGTGCGCATGCAGAGTCAGGTATATACTTTCTTGCTTCTCCATTTCCTTGCTGTCAACTTTACTCACAGCTTTTATTCCCTACTACCTGCCTGCTTTCGTCTGAGTGAATTGATGTTTTCTGCTGTTAGTTCTATTATTTATTTTTAAAAAAATATGGAGGAAATACATCAATTTATTAACCGATGGTGCCAGCTAGAGCGCTCATCCTACAAATATGTTTTGTTTGCAGTTACATTCCATAATGAAGGAGAGAAAAAATTTGGCAGAGAACTTATGTGAGACTAGAAAGGATGCCTCTGTAATTATTCATGAAAATGTAGATGACAACAACAAAGGTTTTCTGTTTCCTAAGGAGGATTCAACCATTGCTGATTGCACCATAACATCCAAGGAGGCAGTTGCAGAATCTTCATCTAAAGTTCAGGTGGATACTCCTTTATTATTTCTATTCCTTATGACAAGTGGATCAGAAAGAATAAGGCATAGCAGTCTGCCTGTGTGAAACTAGGCCAGGCTTATATCAAAACTCAAAAGGCCCATTAGGTGGTGCCAAGCTGAAAAATTTCAACATTTTTCAAGCTAGGCTCAGTAGTGCATAGGATTTCTATGACTTTGATATCTATGTTTTCTTCATTTGAATTTTAACAATTAAATTATGTTTGGCCTGCTTGATGCATTTAATTGTGTATTGTTTGTGTTGTTGGGCTGAACAAATTTACAATGCTAAAAAAATGTGATATTTTATATTGTGCATTTCTTTGAATGCTGTCGAATGTTTTTTTTTTCCTGGGTCAACACTTTGAGTGGCCTTGTTCCTTTGGCACATGGGTTCTTGATTGTTCATTGGCCTGCATTCATGAACAGATATTTACTGTGTGTGACTTGACCACTTGATGGAGAATGTCGAGGTCATGCATGAGCAACATCAAAGCATTTGGAGTTATTTGCTCAATGTGAAGATGTTGCTATAATATGTTTTTTTTTTTAATTTTTGTTTGATGTTTTCTAGTAGTATTTTTAGTAGGTCTCAAATTATTAGATTTTTGGATTCAAGCTATTAGGAAAGTAGTATTTTAGGTTTCCTTATTTATTTTCTCGATTATCAAGCAAGTTAAATGTAACGGTCTTGGCACAACTCTAGTGAGGTATTGTCTACTTTGGCTTATTGATGTTGAGCCTCATGGTTTTCCTCCATAAAAGGCACCTCCTAAGGTTAAGATCTAATTTTTAATTACATGGCCAAGATCTCCCTAGTACATTGCCAATGTGGGAGGATCCTCCATGTAATCTTTGATGCCCTTGTTAGAGTTTCCCATACCTCTATGTGAGACCCATTCACATGGTAATATCCCTAAGGTGCCTCTAAAACCAAATGAATAAGGGCTTTGGCCCAACTTCTTGGCCATTAGGCCTCACAGATTTGCCCCCACAAAGGGAGCTTCCCAAAGTTGAGACCTAGTCCATCCTTATTTGGCGAAAATCTTCTTAGTACGTGCCTGATGTGGGATTGTGACACTAGGCTTCATAGTTTGCATCACTGTGCCCAACATATTGGCAAATTAACTATACATGATACCATATTCTAGGGTAGTTCTCGAGTATCTTAACAATCTTTTAGAGCATTTGAGTGGCTCTTGTTAGGGTTTTGACTATATCTACTAAGTCTACTAATGAGATAATGTTACTATTGAAGCTTGATATACATTGTCTGCCCACAAGCTAATAGCTTAAGCTTTTAGGTAAAGTGGTATTATTAGAGCTAGTTACCAGCAGGTGTTGGGTTCTAGTTTCTTTGCCTGCGTTCATTATATGGCGTTTAAAGAAATTATTGTTTTCCTTGTAATAATGGGTGTTATCTATCGTGTGTTTATCTCTCCACGTTCTGTTGGGCTGCACGTGTGAGGGAGTGTTGAAGCTTGATATATGTTGTTGGCCCACAACCTAACAAGCTTTTAGGTAAAGTGGTAGTCTAACAATTACCAATTTTTTTGGCATCTTTAATTGAGCATTAGCATCGTAAGATATGGAGAAAGGTTCTTGGTCAAAATGACCAAATTTCTTTTGGAGTTATATGTAGTGTTCTTGTGAGACCACTAAGAGCGTCCTTGCGCCACAAGGCTCCTCCCTTTACAAGGGTAGGGGGGAGGTCGTCACAATGTATGCAACCTTACTATTGTTTTTATGCAAAAAAGATTCTTTCTTTGGACTTAAACTTGTGACAATGGTCTTATATTTCCACAGTCCATCACCCTTGAAATCGAAATGGTAGTCAATTTCTATCTAACATAATTTCCATCAAAATTTCAATGAATCGTCCAAAAGTTACTGAGACCTTGAAATTTTAAAAAAATTTGTCAAAATTTTAGCTATAGATGAAATTTCCTTGGAATTCAAATGTGAGATTTAAATGCAAAGTTGAATTTCTCTTAATTTATCTTATTTTATTGAAACAAAAGATTATTACTAAGTATTTTGAAATTATTTGAATTATTTAACTTAATACATTTTATGTAATCATTCATGTCTAAATTATCTTTATGTGTATAATAAATAATATTTAATTGATTTAGAATTTCATTTGTATTAGCCAAATATGTTTAGTATACATGTATTATGTTACAAATATGTTTAATACATTATATTACCATAGATGTAATAACTTGCAATATATTAGTTCTAAGCTTACATTATTATGTATATTAACCATTTCTTAAGTTTCATAAAAGAATCCATGCTTTTACTAATTTCTATGGTTTTTTTTTTCAAATAGAAATCAAAATTGGCATAGAAATCAAAATTTCGGCACTTTTGGAGCTTTGAAATTGTAGTCCAAATCAAAATTGAAGGCCTTGCTTGTGACCAACCAGTTAAAAAGGCGCAACCTTAGAATAGATCCATGGCTCACTCTCGAAGAACATTATCCCACTATTCTATTCTAGTTTTACCATGGTTGTGAAACCTGGACCAAGGACCAACCTTGTAAAGCCACTGAATTGGTCCAACCGGTCAAACCAGTGGGTTAAACTGGTGATTGACTAGTTATATATATATCTAGAATGAGATAGATTCTTGTGGAAATAATTCTCATTAATAGTAACATAGGTACAAGTTTGTATAAATAGATGTAAAGCAGAAGAATAGAAGGAAAGAACCAAAGATGTTAACTTCTAAGGGAACTAAATATTCTAGGATATTCACACATTTACAGCTGAGATTCTCTTAGAAAAATAGGAAAGTTGACTAAACAGATTTGAAACTTTCCAACACTACCCCTCAAGCTGGCTTGAAGATATCTTCCATGGCCAGTTCGCTAATGAAGTTTTCAAATTGTTTCTTTGGAAGTCCCTTTGTCAGTATGTCTGCTACTTGCTCAGTTGTCGAGATATATGGCAGACAGATTACTCCCTCATCTATTTTCTCCTTGATAAAATGCTTGTCTACCTCCATATGTTTAGTTCTATCATGAATAACTGGATTGTGAGCGATAGCTATTGCAGCTTTATTGTTACAATACACATGATTTTAATTTGTCAACCTTCTTTTCTTTTTTTTTTGGCATTTTCAATGTGTCAAACGAGGGGCACCTGTTGCCACCTGATAACAGAAAATTAATTATAGGGTTTCTGCGGATCCAACTCACTCTTGAATTCTCTTAGATGGTGGAGACTAATCCTTCTACATATAGCATCTTAAGGAAGGATGAAATCTCCACTGGATGATCCTGGGGTAAATTTTCTCATTTTGATTTGTAAACTTTTTGAAGATCTTTTGCAGCTTTATAGTGATTTTTCTTTGTCCACCCCTCAGTTTCAAGACCACACCATTGTTGGTGTTGTAGTTAGGGCTCGAGGGGTGTCTCTTCTCACCTCATTTTTTAAGAATTCCCTTTCAATTTTTTTTTTTCCAGAGACAAAGTTCCAATCAATGATGGCAACCTTCCCTGAATCCATTCTCTGGTTTCATAGACTTTTAGGGTGTTTCTTTGTTCTCCTTTTTCAAAAAAGTAAAATGGTGAATCCACTTTTTTTTTTTCTTCCTGTTCTTTTTTGAATTTTTTTTTACCTCATCGCCCTATACAAATCCCAGTGTTGACAGAGTGAGAATCAATGATTAGTAAGTTTCTTTCATTTTTTCTAATATTATTAAAGGTAACATCAAGTACATCCAAAACAAAAGGGCGTTGACTACAATCCTGACACATGACTTTTTATCATTGCAATCTTATCAAACTCAAATGTGACCTTCACTCCAAACCATCCAAGAAAAGACACACACACAAGATTAAAGCAAATATCAGGAATGAGAACATCAGTCAGTGAGAGGACTTCTCCCAAAGAAAGCTTGGATACCTTTCCTTTTCCTAGAATAGGTGAGGTATTTGAATTGCCCATGAAAAAGAGATTCTTCTCCTCCCCCCACGTAGGCAGGAGGTTAAAGAAATTTGTTACCATAGATGTGCTTGTAGTCTTAGAGCCTACTGCCCAATCATTTTTGTCTGCAAACATGTTTACTTAAGAAACAACTGCAACTGTGGCATTTGTTTCAACTAGGTTTGCACTTGGTGGGGCTTCCTGTGACAACTTTGAGGAGTATCATGCCCCAATTTTCCAATACTAAATGGGTCCCTCTTATTGAAAGTTGGATTATTAGTCTTTGTTTGAAGTTAGGTCTCTGATTTTTGCTGTTGAAGTGGTGTTTGAAGCTTCTGTCCTGATGTTTAGGCTTTGATTTATCCAGTTGACTTTGGAGGATATCTCCTCGGCCTTCACAGCCTTGATTTGAAGTCTCTTATCTTCTATTATGATATAAACAGTGACATCCTCTGAGGAGATGTGCTTCCTCTTGTAGTTCTTCTTACAAGTGGGTATAAGTCCAATGATTTATTAATCACTAAACACAGGGAGAAAATCAAGCCAGAAATAAAATTTGAATAGTAAAAAATCATAATGGTAAGATTGTCGTTGGACTTGTGCCCATTAGCGAGTCTTAGAATTGGGATTTTGCATCCCCTGCACAATGACTGCATGCATGACTCCACATTTATCCATTGTTGGACCGAACTCCCTTGAAATTAATGGGCTGTGCCTTGTCTCATGCGTGCATGGTGGACTCTTGTGCTTTTTTGCCCACAATGCCCAGCTATGAGGCTTCCTTGGCAATGTGGGACAAGTGGATAAAAAGGAACATGTTAAAACTTGATATACATTCTTGGCCCACAACCTAACAACTTAAGCTTTTAGGTAAAGTGGTAATCTCTAACATGGTATCGGAGTTGGTTACCAGGAGGTCCTGGGTTCTAATCTTGTTACCTGCGTTTATTCTGCTGTATTTAAAAAATTATTGTATTCCCTATAATGAGTGATATTATCGTGTCTTTATCTCTTCACGTGCTGTCGGCCTGCACGTGCGGGGGAGTGTTAAAGCTTGATATACATTGTTGGCCCACAACCTAACAGCTTAAGCTTTTAGGTAAAGTGGTAATTTAACATAACAAAACTTCATTAAAAAGGAACAAGGGACATTGAGTATTAAAGTATTATTATACAAAAAAGGATGATGTCAAGGGATTTAAAGGATTGTGAAATACTTCACAAACACTCAAATTTCAACACCTTATGAAGAATTTATTTTGTGCAAAATGAAGGAAATTATATTATATAGGAAAAAACAAATTTCCCTTCAAGATGTTGTATGGCAATATTTTGCACATGACTCTATGGACTAGGAGCTAAAAGGTGACTGTTGCTTGTAATATTAAGGCTCATTAAGAGCAGTATATACCTAGTAGATTTTGATATCTTGGATCTATTATGCAAGTGAAAGGAGAAATTGAAGATGATGTAGTGCACATAGGCCATAAAATTAAAGTAGGATGAGTAAAATGGGCTTATTGTTTAAGAAGGCCCAAAAGTAGTTTTTTGATTTAAAAATGGGCTGGGGTAGTGGGAAAGCTTCTACTAAAGGGCAGACGGGCCTCTTAACTGGCCAGGTCCAAAAGTCTCTGGACTCTCTACAGGCCCCTGATCATAAGGTAGCCTTTCCAACTATGGCTTGGGAGGATAGGGGGAGTTCAGCATCCTTCAGAGCAGAAGCAAGTTGAACAGTGTCCATCTTCGAATGAAGTACAAGGTGATCCAATATTGTGCTCCTCTTCGAACAACACCCTTGATGTTTATGACAAGGGATGCTCTAATAAAAGTAAAGTGCAGGCGATAGAAGCAGGAAGGCCTGATAGGTATGATGCTTCTCCTCAGCTAGAGGAAAATGCTAATAGGAGGAGCTCCAGGAATGTAAGGTGGGGAATCTGTTTCTAAGAAACTTAATTCTTGTGTTTTGGAAACCAGGATTTCGGTTTGGTTTGGTGAGAGATCAAGCTAGTAAGGGAGCCTATTCTGATAATTCGAGGGGTGTATGTTCGTCATAAGGAAATGGAAATGGGTTTTGAAAGGAGGAAATTTAATGAAGATAATCAAGGATTATTGGTGAGAAAACACATAAAATTATAGTGGGATTCCAAAGGTGTGTTAAGTATGGTGGAAGAGCCAATTGATGAGAGGGTCAAATTAAGTAAGGAAAGTAAGAGACGAAAAGATGTTTCGGATGAGGGCAGTGTAGGGCATAGTGAATCCATATTGCTCACAAAAACTGCTTTGATTCACAGATATTTCAAATCAGTTTAATGAGAGTAGCAGAGTCCCATTCAGTCAATGATTTTAACCCAAAATTTCCTTCTTCCAAAGGTTTACACACATCCTTCCATTTCATTACCAGCCATGGAAAGTGCTAATTCCTGAGATGAATATTAAATACAGCAGTTATAATATTGCTGGAATTTTCTTTTCAGCATGAGATTTCAAGTTCCCTTCTGTTTAGTGCACTACGTGTACGAAAAAAAAAGAAGTATCTGAGAGGGTATACAACACACCACAGTTTTTGAGCTACTTCAATAAAATGTAGGTTCTTTGTTGTCATGCATTAGGATCATAGATATGGCTACATTATTAGGATCAAAGATGGTTTTAGCATAGAAACAACTTTGTTTATTCTTGAATCCAACTTTTCCAATGCCAAGTTAATCACCAATTTTTTCCATATGTTTGCTCTTTGGCTGGTTCAGGCTGCTTTGGTTTGGTTTGCTTCAGCTTGACTGAACTGGTTCTGCCTGGTTGACTCTTTCTTCCTATATTATATTTTTCTAGAATGTTGAACATATGATCCTAGTAAAACTTTAGAAAAGCAAAATATCTCGTTTGTATGCTGCATCACTTGTCCTTCTAGTGAGAGTAACTGTTCTAAAATTTCTGCTTTCTTGGCTATTCTACTAATTTTAGTTATTTTAAGTTGAAATATTCTTTTCATTCTGTTTGAATTAGGTGGATAACCAGGCTGAAGAGGGGTCTTCTGTTTCCGCGAAAAATGCTGATGGTGTGGTTTCAAAGCTTGAAGCTGTGACAATGGAAGATGGACGGCAGCATAACCTAATTTATGTTTTCAAGGCTACTTTTGTCCTATTGATTTCAATTTTGGTGACGTATTTGTTTACCAAGAAAGCTGAGCTCTTCAATGTTTTTTGATGTTGTAACTAATGTTTTCTTGTCCTGCCAAATTTTGTATGTTGCAGTTCAGATAGGGTAGCTTTCATGAGTTCCTTTTTAGTTTCTCCATTATTTTATCTTGTTTTATTTCGACATTTGATATTGGTTGTGTTTGGGAGCATGGATTTTAGTCTTTTTTTTGGATTTAGATGTGTGTGGATTTGGACTAAATACAATTGTGTTGCATTTTGTCCAAAACCAAAGTTTGAACTTCAAGGCCCCAAACATATGTATAGCAAAATGTGAATAATGATACATTCAGATATTGTATTTATTTGATTGTAAATGATAAAGAAACTGTGTTTATACTGATTTTGTTGTACCAATTTGAAGACAACAGGATGGAGGGAATGCACTCAGTGTGAGATTATTCATTTGAAAAGTTTGTGAGAGTAAGGGAGGAATCAGAATGCAATAAAGAGATGGTAGTTTCTAATGTTTTTGTCTAAGTTGGAGATGAACTGTGTTGAAACTCTTATTCCCTTGTAATTGTATGTAATTTTTAGTTCATTGTTTATGTATACTCCCAGTTTGTGTGAAACAGGTGGTTAAATGAAACCACGGGTCGATGCTCTTTTAGATGTAGAATGAACATGTTCTGTTTCGTTCTAGTGCACAAGTAAATCTGAGTCACTTCAAATGCATAAACATATCCCTAATTATTTTATTTTTCAAAAATTCCCTGTAATTTTTGGATGCATTTGTTTAGGATTACATTTATAGAATTGGACTGAATTTATTGAAATACAAAACAAAAGCACATGTTTGATTTGAAAAATTAATCAACAGTTTTTGGGTGTTTTCATGTTTAATTCACCTTTTATGACTTGGAATTTCATTTCCCAACTCTTCTCACATTGGCAGCCTATATTTAGACATATGGGTATAGAGATTCCTTGCTTGGGATATTAAAAAAAAAGGGCATGAATGGACAAATGCCCAAATGGTACATTTGTAGGTAGGAATGGAATTAAATTTATCACTTGACTTCACTGTATTCAAATTTTCATTTATTCTATTTTATCCTATCAATGAAACATGCCATTAAATGCAAAAATACTTCCTAGAAAATGCTCATTCTTTTGCTCTTCCTCTCTTTGTAGAGACTAGAGACTTACTCTTCTTATAAGATAATTTTATATTATGTTTTAATAAGCAAGACAATTTCTTAATATTCAATTTTATTTGTTAAATTTTGCACTGAAATACTATGTCTACATTTTTTTTGTGAAGTGTTATTTGTTGGGTTTGAGGATATTTTTAGAAGATTTGAGTTATTTTATCACTGTTCTTAAGAATAAATCAAACATGTGGATGCTGTTCTTGAGAATCTATTAGTAACATTCTTTCAAATCAAATGTGAAAATTTTATATTCCTAGTTAATCACAGACTTTGATAGCAGGATTTTTAGAAATTATAGTAATTTTTTTTTTCAAATAAAATTGTTCACCCTTCTCCCCCCTCCCCCGCACCAAACCCACAAAAATTAATATTATCCAACATGAGTTCATGTTCAAGGATACAACAACGTACATGGCTCCCTATGTCCCTATATTCACTCTTCTTGCCATAAGGATTCATATGTCACGAGCCTGTGACGGCTAGCATTTCCTTTTGGAAAAAAATTATTTGGTGCCAGGATCTCATATTGTACATGCACAATGGAGACCTTGACTATATAAAGAGAGATTAGGTACACCCCTTTTCTTGACAAAACTATGAGACTCAAAAAGTCAAGATGGACAATATATTACTGGGTTAGGGTATTGCCTGTAGATTGATTCTATACAATACTGTGAATGGGGAAACGTCATGTGGATGAGTTTTACAAAAGAACTCTGAACTATTCTAAAGTGGAAGAAAAATGTTGGATGCGAGAGCATGTTAGAATCTCATATTAGGCGTGTATTGGATAAACACACAACACCTCACAATAGTTTGGTTGAGACAATAGCACCTAGGTAGTGTTTGGTTTGCATGATAAAAAAATAAAAAAAGAAACCTTCATATATTGACATTTTAACAATCTCCTATTTCTTTTGCACAGAAATGAGACATCAGAGCTTGGTGGAATATTTTTATTGTATTGTCATGGTAAGATTTTTAGGTATACATATAAGCCATTGCTTTGTTTCAAAATGAAAATCTCGGCAAACATTTCAAAAGAAATACACGTTACTCATGCATGTGTTTACGTTTTCATTTCACGCTTTATCAAAGATATTTATCTTTAAATTAAAATTAATCAAAAACTTGGGTTGAGCTGCTTTGTTAAAAATCCAAATTTCTCAAAATTTAATTTCTAAACTAGATCAATATTTTAATAAATAAATCCAAACAAATATAGTCGAGTTTGATTTGGGCTTGGCTCCACGCTACCTTGGGTGACTCACCAGAACCGTAATCACAAATAGTGTTCATGGACGTTTTATAAATTAGCCCGGTATAAAATTAACCCCTTCGTCTTCTCTCCCGAGATGCCAAGTTCAACAGAGCATTTCACTTCGAATGCGTCATGGCAAAACCAAAACCATATCCTCTTCTGCCTTCCACGCAGCGAGGAAGACCGCTACCCAAATCGGCGATGTCCTTCTCGCCGCTTCCGTCGCCAAAACCCTCTCCGACTCGGGAACTCGGAGCCTCCCCAGCGGCGACGCCGTTCCCCTCTCCGAGCACCTCGTTCTTCAAATCCTCCGGCGGCACTCCCTCAATATCTCCAGGAAGATGGATTTCTTCAGGTGGTGTTCTCTCAGACCCAATTACAAACACTCTCCGAGCACATACTCCTCCATCCTTCGAGCAGTCTGCCGATCCGGACACCTTCATGAAGTCCCCTCCCTGCTCGGTTCCATGAAGGACGACGGCATTCTCGTTGATTCCGCCACATTCAAGCTCCTGCTCGATGCTTTTATCAGAGCGGGCAAGTTCGACTCGGCGCTCGAAATGCTGGACCAGGTAGAAGAATTAGGGACTGATGTCTTGAACCCCGACGTCTACAACTCCGTCATTGTTGCTCTGGTTCGGAAAAACCAGCTGGGTATGGCCTTTTCCATCTTCACCAAGCTCTTGGAGGCCTCAAACAGCGATGGCAGTGAAAATCCTGTTCCTGACGCCGTTACCAGTAATGAATTACTGGTTGCTCTGAGAAAAGCGGACATGAAGTCAGAGTTCAAGCTCGTGTTCGATAAGCTGAGGGAGAAGGAGCGGTTTCCGTTTGACGTGTGGGGCTACAACATATGCATTCACGCTTTTGGGTGCTGGGGTGATCTGGGTACTTCTCTGAGTCTCTTCAGGGAGATGAAAGAAAAGGGTTCGCGGTGTGGGTCATGGGGTCCCGATTTGTGCACATACAACAGCCTGATTCGCGTGCTTTGTTTGCTGGGCAAGGTGAATGATGCGCTTATTGTTTGGGAGGAACTGAAAGGGTCCGGTCACGAGCCTGATTCTTTCACTTATCGCATCCTTGTACAGGGTTGCTCTAAATCATATCGGGTTAACGATGCAACCAAGATTTTCAATGAGATGCAGTACAGGGGGTTTCGTGTTGATGTTGTTGCCTATAATTCTCTCCTTGACGGTCTGTTCAAAACAGGTAAAGTGGTAGATGCCTGCCAACTGTTCGAGAAAATGCTCGAGGATGGTATACGAGCTTCGTGTTGGACTTACAATATTCTGATTGATGGGTTGTTCAGAAATGGAAGAGCTGCTGCAGGCTACACTCTGTTTTGCGACCTGAAAGTGAAAGGGCAGTTCGTGGATGCCATATCTTACAGCATTGTTGCATTGCGTCTCTGTAAGGAGAATCTGCTGGAGGAAGCGCTGCAGCTGGTGGAAGAAATGGAGGCCAGAGGTTTTGTTGTTGATTTGGTTACAGTAACGGCGCTTCTGATTGGGTTTCATAGGCAAGGTCGGTGGGATTGGGCTGAGAAGCTTATGAAGCACGTCAGGGACGGCATGCTGGTTCCTAATGTACTCAAGTGGAAAGCCAATACGGAGGCAGCAATGAAAAATCCTCCCAGTAGAAGGAAGGACTTTACGCCTATGTTCCCATCTAAAGGCAACTTTGAGGATATCATGACTTTGTTAAGATCTGCTGATTGGGCGATAATTAGGGACCAAGATGAGGAGATTTCTGCTAGTGACACTGATCAGTGGTCGTCATCCCCTTATATGGATCAACTGGCAAATCGAGTTGAGTCTGGGGACAGATCTTTCCAGTTGTTCTCACTGTTTCGTGGGCAACGAGTTCAGGCAAAAGGAATGAGCTCTTTTGATATTGATATGGTGAACACATACTTGTCCATATTCTTAGCCAAGGGGCAGTTGAGTTTAGCTTGCAAGTTATTTGAGATATTTACTGATATGGGTGTTGACCCTGTGAGCTATACCTATAATTCAATGATTAGTTCATTTGTTAAGAAGGGATATTTCAATGAGGCATGGGGTGTTCTTAATGAAATGGGTGAGAATCTTTGCCCTGCGGATGTAGCAACATACAACTTGATTTTCCAAAGCTTGGGGAAGATGGGAAGAGCAGATCTAGCCAGTGCTGTTCTGGATCTATTAATGAAGCAGGGTGGTTACCTTGACATTGTGATGTACAATACACTGATCAATGCCCTGGGGAAGGCTGGTCGCCTTGAGGAAGCGACCAAGCTTTTTGAGCAGATGAGGTCCAGTGGGATAAATCCTGATGTTGTCACTTTCAATACGCTAATTGAAGTTCATAGCAAGGCTGGTCAATTGAAAGAAGCATACAGGTTCTTAAAAATGATGTTGGATGCTGGCTGTTCACCAAACCATGTAACTGACACTACTCTCGATTTTCTGGAGAAGGAGATTGAGAAACTGAGATATCAAAAGGCATCCATGAGGCGCACTAAGGACGACGCGTCTTCTTGAATGACAAATGAGAGGGTAACTGTGGTTTTGGATTAGGGAAACCTGCTGCTAATTGCAAGAGAATGGTCCATAGGGAGACATCAGCAACCTGAGGGATGTTGTGTTATACAATTTGCCAATTAATGCACTGGGGAAGGCTGGTCACCTTGAGGAAGCCTCCGGGGATTTTTTTAACAGAAGCTCAACTGGTATAGATCCTGATGTTGTCACTTTCAATATACTACTTGAAGTTCATAACAAGGCTGTAGATGCTTGCATACAAGCTCTTAAAAATGATGTTGGATGCAGTGTCAATGGTACTACTCAATTTTCTGGAGAAGGGTACTTAGAAACGTAGATCAAAAGGCATCAATCAGGCGCATCAAGAAATGTGATTGATCTTGGCGAACAAAGGGTAAGTTTGGTTTTGGAGTAGTCAAAGCTGCTTCATTGCAAGGGAATTCAAGCGTCAGTCGATGAATGCTAGAAATGCTTAGCTTTCAATCCAATTAGAGATTGTTCCTGTTAACTAATCAGAACCTTGTAATAAGAGGTTCAACTGGTCCAAATCTGAGTAATGTAAATAATCCAAGCAATGTGAAAACAATGCTGCTTTTATAAGGTATATTTTCTGCAAAATGACGTTTATCTAAGTAATCTGGTAATAGACTCTTCTATCCACACTGGCTTATTACTGAGGTGCTATTCTACAACTGGAGTTGGTAAATAAGCCCAGCTATAAAAATGTTGACCTCTTGATACAATTTAAAATGAAAACCCATACCTTGAGATGGTGTTTATGGATTTTTCTCCTTTATAATTCAAGCAATTTTGACAATGCTGTTTAGCTTATTTTAAAGATAACTAAAGCTACAATGTGTCGGTTATAACTTATTAGGCATTGTTATCAAAAGCCCTTATACACTTTTGGTAAACATGTCTTGCATATATAAAGCTTGCTTGTGAATTGACAAACTCAAAACCTGAAAAAGAGAAAAAAGGAACCACAAAAGGATCTCTTCTCTTTTTTTTTAATTCTCGTGGGAACTCCTGCCACCGATGAGCCCTTTGGACCCCCCAATGCGGCACCAAACCCACTGGGCGGCGACCTTCCCCTTGATGCACCTCCCATGTTAATCCGGATGCGGTCACGATTTCTGGGCGCCGATTGGACGTTTGTCAAATCTGAGCCTAGGATCCATGTCAGGTTACAAGTTACAGGATCCGGTCAAACTTGGTCAACCATTGGTTTTGTTTGCACTGAGTGCGTCTATCCGGACTCGAACACACGATGTTTCGTTCTTACGTGCCAACACCTTTCCACTGCGCCATGCCTATGGGGGCAAATCTGTTCTCTTTTAAACTATAGAGGATTTTAACATCTAAGCCAGAAAAGAGTAGGATATTAAATTGGGGCAAATGAATTCTGCTTCGGAACAGATTCTTTTGTGGTTCCTTCTTTCTCTTTTTCAGGTTGAGTTTTGTAAATTCACAAGCAAGCTTTATATTTGAACTTGCCACAGCTCAGTGATCCAAACCTTTACCTGATAATCCTTCATCTTTTCTGTTGGCTTGATAGCATTTTGGTGCATTTTCTGGGTTAATTTATTTGACTTGAACAGCATTTTGGAGCTAGGAATTCTTGTTTGGAATACAAGGGTTGCTTGTCGGGGTGAGCACGGGTTGGTGGTTTTGATCGATTTGGGTCAATTGTTCAGATATTAAATTTGATTTTTAATTAATCACACAAAGCAAAATATAACTAAACGCGGTTTATTGTAATTTTATTTTTATTATTAGTATTAAAACACTCTTTTAAGTCATTATTAAGTGAAAGCATATACTTATTAAGTGAAAGCATATAACACAGGAAGAGTGACTATAAGGGGGAAAAAATGTCTAAATTCATTCTTGAAATGAGGTTGTGACTTTGGCTGTTATTTAATTTAACCTAACATTAAATTCATAGATCAAAATTTGTGACGTATGAATTAGAGTATTAAACCTGTTCTCATTTCAACAACTTTTGTTTTTTGAGTATGATATTTTTAACTTGTCTAATATTTTGATTCATATACATGTATCATAATTGGTCTTGTAACCATCTTATTAAGGCTATTCTACAATCACACAACACGCTCAAATCACTTTTCATTTTATCTATTAAATTAATTTAATTTATTTTTTGTTTTTTAAAATTATGATTGTGACAAATGACATAAGTAAATACTTTATAAGTGATTGGACGGTGTTATAAAAAATGCAAAACATTGTTTTTAATAATTTATTTATAAACTATTAGTTGAATTCAATTATGCAGTTCATCTTTAGTTGGTATGATTTACATGGAAAAAAAATCATTTTTAATTAATTTTTATGCTTTAAATTACAACAAAAAAAAAAAATTAAAAATGACATCTCACTGAAAAAGGGGACGTAACTATGCCCGTGAATAATACTTAAAATTTAAATTATTAAACACTGCTATTACTATATTGAAGCGCTAAAACGACGTCGTCCTTGCTTGGTAGAAATCATAGCTAAACCCTAGCTCAGCTCTATAAAACTCTCACAGGACCACTTACCAAGTCCATCTCCAACTCCCAACTCCAACATTACAAACGTCGTACGGCGGCTGTCAGCGCTGCCACAAGCCACAATCGTTTTTGTGAAAGATTTCTGGAGTGGAAGGGAAGGTAAAAATCTTGTTTATGTCAACGAAAGGGAAGAACAATCTCAACCCATGTGATTTATTCCTTTAAAATTTAACTAGGTTTTTCTGTGGGAGATTGCGGAGACTACAAGGTTGTATTTTTTGTTTCCTGTATATTTTATGTTTTTCCTCTGATGTCTTGGCTTTCCAAGAGGGCGATCTCCTCTGCATCTCATTTGCTCCATTATTTTAGGTATATTCCTCTGCTGTTTACTTTGAAAATGCGTTGAGGTTGTTTTTGAAAGTATGTATTTGGATGTGTTTACTGTGTTTTGTGAATTCACGCAAGTCCAAATCTATGTTTAGTGGGTGCGTTCTGAATTTTATTTTTAAGGTCTGTTTCCTGTTCAGTATCTTAGTTTTTATTGAAGCTATGGCAAAAAAGACATTTAATACTGATGATTAAATACTAGTTTCTTTATTTTTAGGAGTTATGAAGGGTCTACTTTTTTAATTTCGTAGAGATACTTACATTTTTTCATGCCAAATGGACCCCATAATTTTTTTTTTGAAATATATTTTTTGGGTTATAATCTGTGGTTGGGTGGTGTTGTCTTTGAACTATATTGTGAAATTTCTTTGTGGCTGCATTTGGATGGATTTGAATAAAATTCAATACAATTTTGTATTATATCTGGTCCAAATCCACTTAAATCCAAATTCAAGACTTTTCTCAAACATATGGTTCATGTTTTCTTAATGTTATGCACCAGACAGCCCCCTGCTTCTCTGAGTTTGGTTGCAGGGAAACGACGAGAAAGTGGTATTGTGGTGCTATAGTGACACTTTGGCAAAATCATTCATTTGCAGTGCTATGGGCGAGTCTATCTTGGGCACATTTGCTTTTGCCAAAATAATGCTGTTTTTGCTTGTATGAAGGCTATGCTAGAAGCTTCTTTGAAAACATGCCTAGGTTCATACAAATAACTGTAAGTGCATTTTACTTCATTTTAAAAGGAAACATATGCCATATGTTGTTCGACTTGTTTGATAGGAATGTTAGTTACCTTTGATTCAGAACCCTAATTCTGAAATCAATCATATCTGCACTGTTGTTCATAATTGATATGTTGATTATGTTCTTCTTTTCAAGTTTCCTTGATCGAAGCTGATCAGCCTGGAAGCAAAGTAAAATGATGAGGTTTCTTGTATCTGAATTTTGATGTGGAATCTCATGTCCCAATGGTCTTCAAAGTTCTCTGATTACTTTGCTCCACTTTGTGCTTGGTATTGTAACCTGTAGTATTTTTTTTTGTGGATCATGGAAGAGTGGAATAGAATAAAACTTGTCACTTCCACATTTGCTTATTATTTCATTTATTTGTTCATTTTTTTTCTATTTCATTCCATTATGCTCCCATCTCATTCCATTCCATATGAGATAATAGTTGTAGCTATAAATGCGAAGACTTCATCTTGTTGCAGCTTCCAACCTGATGGCAAGCTAAAATTTTATGCCTCAGCTGTTCATCAAAGTTGTCATTGGTTGATTTGGTAAGCATAGAATTATATCTAATGTGCATGCACCTAGATTGGCTTTGTATTATATCGACTGCCCTAGCATGTGTGGCCTCTTCTGATTATAATTTTTGTGTTCTGCCAGCAATATTAGCACCAAAATTCATAGTCTGACAAGCACTTACCTTTCAGGCTATACGAGCATGGTGCAATATAGAACTTCTCTTCGTTCACTTTTGCTTGACTTTTTCCTTTTAAGATGTCAAGACCATCAAGAACTAAGAAGACAGTTTGATATCGTTACTCAGTGTAGATCCTTGAATTGTTTTTCAGCATTCACCATAAATTTGGTGGGTGGGAATCTAACAGAATTTAGATTAAGAGCAAAATTATTATTCAATTTCAGCATAATTGCTTTTGTGGAACTGTGGGCTATTGTGATTTTGCTTTGTTATTTTGCTTTTCTATCTTCTTCTTCCTTCATTTTAAGCTAATTTTATGTGGCTGGTTAACCTCTTAAGAGTTTCTTCTCAGGAGATCTCAGTTTATAAAATATTTGAAAAGTCATTTTTGAAAAAAAGGAAACTTCCCTGTCTTTTGTGCAAGTTGGTTTGCTGCATTTTTATTTTTATTTTTTATTTTGCATCATTTTAATCTATTATATTATGTACATTTTGTGAATTGTGAAATGTATACTAGCAGTGTTTTGATCTACATTTTTTATTATTTTTTAGATTTGTGGGTATTGTATTTTAGATTTTTATTTCTTTGAATTATGTATCAAGTTTATTTCCAAGTCATAAAAAATTATATTCAGTATTTTATTTCCAATTCACAAAAAGTCAAATTTAATTCACAAACTGTGTGATATAATGTCTGAAAAATTAAGAACTAAGATGTCTGTATTTTTGGTAATTATTTTGACATTTAGAAATTAAAAAGAAAAAAATATTTTGCATGACAAAGTTAATAGTTTATATTTTTTTACCTCTTTTTTTAATATAAATTTTCGAAATGTTATAAGTAACTTAATTTTTAAATTTTAAAAAATAAAATGTTTTTCACAATTAAGTGGGTACCTGTATTTAATAGAATGATTTGATAAAAAATGAAACCGTGGGAATGAACAAGACATTGTGTTTGACTTTCTTTTTTAGATTCTCTATAAGGAATCATTTAGAGAATAATACTTTGTTAAAAATATATGCATCGAATGAAAGTAGTTTGGAATTACTTACCCATTTAACTAGTCATTAGTTAATAAATACCCTAAGATACTCCTTATCAAGACTCGAATTCTATATAGATGACTATGTACAAGTCTTATAATTTTGATAAAACTTTAAATAATAAAATTAGTGCAAGCATATCTCTTTTCCTTATTAAAAATTAAATTTTACGGAGTCCTTCAATTTGAATAAAATATAATAAAAAATTATATTAAAATTTTTTCAAATTTAAAGCTTAAAATTCATGTTTCCAAAAATAGTATAAATGCATTTCATTTTATCAGGATGAAAATGCAGTTTCAACTATGACGGTTAAGGCAAAATTTTAAGAGCTTCATGAATGCAAAGGTGCAATGATTGGGAAGGAAGATTTAGGAAATATTAGCACTTAATAATGTGATACATCTATTAATAATTGTATCTTATTTATCATTCATTTATCGAAAGTTTTGTTAGGTGCCCTTGCCAGTTGTTTTCTTCTATGCTGATACATGTAGGTGAATCTTGCTTTCTTCTTTGAATTTTTCTAAGGAAAAAATTATGAAAAGAAGTGTTTTGTTATGAAATATTGGTGGATGGCATGTCAACTATGAATCTGCCTCATATATTGAATCTGTTTCATATGTCTGTACTAATTATGTTTCTATGTGAACTTGTTCTAATGTTTGTACTAAAAAAGTTAGCATTAGTTAGCTTGTGAAGGCTATAAATACCACCTCCTCCCATAGCCAGTGCAAGAAAGAAAAGTGGAGTAGATAAAGAGAAGAGAGATATCTTGTACAAGATTGGTTCCAAATCATCTTATAAATTTACCCGTGATAGTGAAGTTTTTGATTTCATCCGCTCGTGAAGTAGATATAGTCGAACGACGTAAATTTCTGTCTCGTCTTATTTAATTTTTTATATCTTTTATAACATGTTTTAAGTTTTGATAATGTTATTATGTTTTATATTGCCAAATTATAGCATTATTTCTATATAATTGGATGTTTTATAGACAATGAAAGATTGTTTTGATCTTTTCTAAGTCGAATGCCGATTGTAATATGATATAACTCCCTCTCTTTCTCCATAAAAATGGTGTTATTATTTCCTTGCTTGTAGTATTATTTGATTTCTTTTCGTTTCATTTTATTTAATATTTATTTATTTTTATTTTTTTATGTGTTTTGATTAATTTTAACTCTAATTGTTATTTTTTGTTGGTTAACTTTCTAAATGAGAAATATGAAAATTTAATGTTTTAATCATTATGTTTTTTCAAATAATATGTTTGTGATTATTTCTCTTATCCTGAGGTGTTTGTAAGCAAAGAAATGTAAAGAGAAGAGAAGGAAATTCAAAGAATATTGCATTAATTTGTGTTTGATTTTATTTAATATGAGTGAGAAAATATATGACCGATAATTTGGGTTTATCTTTATTTTTTTTAAAATTTTTACAGTTTTGGTGAGTAGAATAGATTTCTTGCTATGCACAAATTTTAAAAAATTATAAGTTAAAATTAAAATGTAAATATGTAAAATAGTTATGCAGTGATTCTAATAATATTTATTTATATATTATATTAATAAATTATTATTTAATAATTTATTTATTGTAACTTAAATAAGTTTTTACGAGTCATTATAATATTTTTATTTTTATTTTTAACTTGTTTATTAATAGCGATTACAAAAAATATTACCATAAATACTATCAATTAAAAAATTTCAATACAAAATTATACAAACATTTTTAGTAGTAATCAATTAATTAAAGTTGTGATTTAAAATATTATTTATTATATTTTATATTAAATAGAGTAATTTAATTATTATTATCAGTTACAAAAAATAATATTCAATTTCTATCTATGGTTACAAAACTAAATTATAAATTCATAGGGAAGTTATAGTGAAATTAATGCTCATTTTATTTATGGAAGATTTGTGGTAATAATTGATTTAATTATAATTAAATTATTAATTCATTATTGATATCAGTTTAAAAATTAAAATGCAGACTAAAAATTAGTACATTTATCAATGATTACTAAAATTATTAGTTGAGTTATTATATTATTGATTTAAGAAGTAAATTAAAAAATTATATGAAAATTTTATGCAACGGTTCCATCAGATAAGGGTTGAGAAGGATCGTTAAATTAAGCAAAGCCTATTAAAATTATTTTATTGTAATGTGTAATATCCCTATATTATAATTAAATTTATTAAATGCTTGAGATATAAAAAGGATCATGCCAATATTTTGTAATTTATATTTAACTATGTAAACTCATTGTTGAATTTTAGGTTTTTGAAAGTTTATGCTGTTTTTAATTTATGCAATGGATGTCAATTAGTAATTAATAAAACACTAAATTACTTACAAAAAATAAATTATAAATTTACGAAGAGGTTTCAAAATATCGAGAGTTTTTAAAATATTAATCTTTTTTATCTATTGTCTTATAAATTCATTAATTTATTAGTAAGGGTTAGAAATAATTAATTCAATCACTAATAAATTGTGAATTCATTATTAATAGCAGTTAAAAATTAACTTACAAATTTAAATTAAAAATTAATTAATTCATTTATGATTACTATAATCACTAATTTAGTTATTAATGGAGATTATAAAAAAAATATGTTAGACTAAATAGTTAAGAGTCTTTCATTCCTACCGTGTTTTGATGACAACAACCTATTAGCAGTTCTTAAGGTTATTAACGTTTCTTTCTAAGTCATGTTGAGCTATACAGAACAGTATCTGAACCAACAAACAGTCAAAGCAACTCATGCCATTACCAAAAGCATAAGCCTCTCAACGCATTCATGGACGATACACAATATACAAGTTATCTGAAGAATGAGTGTGAGAATGAGAGAGAGACCATCTTGTAAATATCTTGTCTATAGAGTAAAACTTAAAATTAAGAGCAAGAAATGGACGTATCACACACACACACAACAAATACAAGTAAAGTTATTTAAAAGTGTGAAAAGAAACCCCCAAACGGACAAGCACCTTCCTTAAACTTAAAAGAACAAATTGTAAAAAGGAACTCGTCGATGAACACAAGACTTTGTCAACGAGTGTAACACAAACTTTGTCGACGAACACAGGATTCTCGTCGACGAAAAGATACCGAGAGCCATCTGAATTCAGAGCCATAACTCGTCGATGAACACAGGGCATCGTCGACGAATGGAATAAAGAACTCGTCGACGAACGCAAGGTTCTCGTCGACGAAAATATACTGAGAGATACCTGAATTCAGAACTAGCAACTCGTTGACGAACACAAGGCTTCGTCGACGAATTTACTAAAGAGCTCGTCGACGAAGTTCTGGCTTAGTCGACGAATGTCGGGCAGTAGCGAACATTAAATGCTGCAGAACGGCTAGTTTGATCCTTATCTCATATTCATAAATGCCGAACAGCTCTCCAGCTTTGCTTTTGCCCATTTGGCGTTTAAATAGGAGTAAATAGCATTTATTCCTTACCTAAAAAAGTTGATATTGTAAGAAGATCATTCATTGGTGTTGTTATTTCTAGGGTTTGCTCATACACTCACTTGCCCTCTTCTTGCTGCTCTTAGTCTTGCTTCTACTCTATTGACAAGAGGACATTGAGTAAGGATTTTATTGTTGTAGTCAACTCAAAGGGAGTATTCAAGTTTACATTTATTTCTCATCTACTTCTTGTAAAGAAATGCTCTTTGTGAGCTATTATTGGGTGTCTCTAAGTGAGCACCTTGTTGAAGTTCTTTGTGAGCTGCTGCGTATTGGCTTCTCCGCCCGAAGGAGGATTATAGTGGATTTTGGGAATCCTTGAGTTGGTCTCAAGGCGTGGACGTAGGCGGGGTGTCGAATCACATAAATATCTTTGTGTTCAGCTTTTCTTCTCTCATATCTCATTTATATTATTATTGTGATTTCCTGCATCTTTACACTGTGACTTTATACACTTGCTCTTGGTAAGATTTTTGTGGTTGTAGAAAGTTAGCACATCCGTGAAGAAAGTTTATTCACCCCCCTTCTAGACATTCAACCGGGCCAACAAAATATATGACTATATTCTAGGGTTAAATTGTTAAATGAACTCAACAAAAGTTATTACTTTATAATATCTCTATATAATAGTCAAATTTAAATGTTTGAGATATAAAATTGATGATGTCAAATTTTTGTAATTTATACTTACCTAATTTCATTGTTATATATTTTGTGTATGTGAGTGTGTGTGTGTGTGTGTTTTAAAGTTCATGTTGTACTTGAATTATGCAAATAATGTTAATTAGTATTTAATAAAATATTAATTTAATTAGAAGTTAAAAAAAGTAAATTATAAACTTGTGGAAGTTTTAAAATGCTAATTATTTTATTTATGGGGAGTGTTCAAGATATTAATCACTTTATTTATTTTCTTATAAATTAATTCATTTATTAATATGGTTATAAAAATTATTAATTCAACCTCTATGAAATATTAAATCATTATTAATTGTATTTTTAAAACCAAATTAAAATTCAAATTACAAGAAATATAAACAATTATTAATGATTACCAAAATTATTAATTCAGTTATTAATAGGGATTATAAAAAAAATATTAATTCTACTATATTATCAATTTTTAAAATAAATTACAAAATTATAAGGAGGTTTTATGGAACATTTTAATTAGAAAAAGCATAGAAGAGAATCATTAAAGTAAACATAGCATACGAAATTATTTGAGTATAATATAGAAATATTTTGATTTTGATGTTAATTTTTTGAGTCCGATCCTTGTTTTGATGCTGATAAAATACTAGTATCTTATGTGTCCATTTAGTGTGTGAACATGTTTTCATTTTAGCATGAACATAAGATATCGAAAAATAGATGTCAGCAAAAACATAAAGCTCAAACTCTCCTGACGTTTTTCATGAAGATTTAAGAGTAAAGAAAATAAAGAAGACATTTATTTTTACTTGTATATGCATTTATTTTTATATTTAGTTTGTAATAATGCATATATCTTGCATGATGTGTTTTAAATGTTTAGATAACCGTAGATTGACCATAGGGAACCAAATGACCTTAGGGATTGATCGACCGATGCCAGATTTTTAGGGTTAACTCACAAAAACCATAAATTGTCTTTAGAACCCTAAATATTTCATAAAAATGTCCCCCATAATCTTGAAAGTAAACATCATATAAATAGAGACAATTTAACAAAGGAAAAAAGATAGAAATGCCCAAGGATGACATGTTCAGTCGATCGAACTTAGTTACATTGAGATCTTTGGTCGACTGAACCCCCACTAGGCCAACAAGTTGACCCTTCGGTCGATCGATCACAAAATGAGTGGCAACACTTTTGCCGACCGAATTGACACGTGGGGAGATTTCAACGCCCTAATCGATTGAACCTTCAGTAGAAAATTGACCTAGTCGACCGAACACCCATGTTTGGTCAACTGAGCTCATGTCTGGTCGACTGAACTTCGGAGGTTCAGAAATCGCCTTATGAATGATTGACCGAACTCGTAGTTCAAATTCTTCTTGGTCAACCGAATTGAGCACCCCGATCGACCGAACCTTAAAAGTGGTTGATCGAACCTCTTGGGTTGGGGTATTTTTAAATACTAAAATGAGTTTAAAATTTAATTAAACTTTTCTAATAATACCCAGCGTGTCCCCAATGGTCAAAAATTTTTCAAACTCTATATATATACCCCCTCTATGATGACCAAAAAATATATATACGATTAAAACATAATAATAATAATAAAATAATAAAAATGGTCATTAAGTTAATATCAATACAAAAGTGTTTTTCTGTAAAATCCTTGATTTTATGTTTGATGCATAAGAAAGACCTTATCCTAACTAGTGCTCAGAAACCATTGTGGCTCAGTCGCTCCTTAGAGGTCGGTCTGGTCAAAATGGAATTTCATAAGATAAATAGGATAGACACTGTTTGTACACGTAAATAAGTACATATACATAAAATAGTATTTTGACAGACATAATTTGAAAAAATACATGGTAAAATAATAATAATAATAATAATAATAATAATAATAATAATAATAATAATAATAATATAGGTATCCTATATAACAACTCGAAGAATAATGATATTTAAATAATAAAGAGGGAGGAAAATGGAAACAGAAACAGGAGGAGGCAGCAGACTTCGTCAATGAACGCTTCGCATTCGTCGACGATGTTACACTTCGGATGTAATAACCCAATGAACTTTCTCATAGTCTCGTTGACGAACACATGAGATTCATTGACGAGGGTACAAGAGGGTCTCGTCAACGAGGGCATGTTTCATCGACGAGAAGATATTGAGATGATGTTTTGGGCGATTCTGAATTTTGTTGATGAATTGCTTCTTAGACTCGTCGACGAAGGCCGTAGTATAAATAGTGTAAACCTCGGATTTGTACGCAAGATTTTCAATAGAAAATCTCTCTCTCTCTCTCTCTCTCTCTCTCTCTCTCTCTCTCTCTCTCTCTCTCTTCTTTCTCTACGGTCTCTCCTCCATCTCTCTTCGATTTCGGCCCTGTCAGTCGTCGGATCGACGATCTGAGGCCACCACGACTCTCGTGGCGAAGTTCTCTCCAAGTTTATTGGGGCAGATCGTTGGTGGGATCAGGGTAAGGTCTTTTATTCGAAATTAGACTTTCCAGCAGTTGTAGGAAATGAAGTAGATAGAGAAATAATGATGTTTTGTTCTGGTGAATGTTGTTTTCAGGGAGTTGAGTGAGAAACCCTGCGGTTGTAGGACCGATATCCAGTAGGGGCCTTCCAGTAGTCAGGTAAGAGAAACATGCTATGTTAGGAAACTTCATTAAGATTTTAGTACAAAATATAGGTTGTTATCAAATTATTATTTAAATTATATATACAATTTTCAGAACCTGATTATGATAATATTTATTAGTGTGACTTGAGTTGATTAGAGTACAGTACCGCATCTATACAAACTATGAATACCATGTTACAATTTATGAACAGAAATGCCATGATATTTACATGCTTATAGAATATAGGACTTTCAGTTATACAGATAACAATTTAGTTATACAGAAATCAAATTTTTAGTTATTTAATTTAGAATTTCAGATATATTCTATGGGGTATTTAAAAAAAATAAAAAAAAAAATAAATAAATAAATTAATTATGTAATTAATTAAAAATTAACTATAGGGGAGTATCAGCAAGCACTCCCATTTCTCTCACGCGACCTTCATCCCTATCCCATACCTAATCCATCCATGCACATTTCTTAATTTTAAAAAATTATAATTTCACCAATCTCCTCACACTTTTATAAATTCAATTTTCTTTCCCAAAATTTTCCTATAAATAGGAAGCTTTCAACATTTATTTTTCACAAAAAAAATTTCCAAAGAAAGAGAAAGATTAGTGAGTGAAAGAATTAGTGGTGGAGGTAGAATTTTTGTTATAATTAAAATTCTCATTTACCCACTCTTTCCGATCTCATTTTTAAAAAATATTCGTTGTAATCGTAGTACAAGATTAAGTAAGAGGTAAGTAAATTTGATTATGTTAGACTTTTATTAAAATTCATACCATCATTTTCAACAGTATTTCCCAAACATAAAACATATATATATATATATATATATATATATTTTCCTGAAACCAGATGCTGTAAGATTATAAATATATTTTCATAAAATGTCTAGTTTAGTTTATCCCCTTAACTGATTCCTGAAAGAGCCCCTAAAACAATTAACTCAACACCCGCTGGGTTCCCCGTTCAACACCCTGAAAATGATATTTCCCAGAACTAAACTTCAGTATTTCTACGCGTACTACATTTCCTACAATTACAGGGAAGATCAAATACTGAATAAAAGCCTTACCCTGAATTTGGGATGAATTTTGAACTAGCCCCACCAACGATCCGCTCCAGCAAATATGCAGAGAACTTCCCTAGGAGTGTCTTGGTGGCTTTGGATCGTCGATCCGGTGAAGAACGGACCTAGAAATTAAGAGAGAAGGGGTGGGAGCCGAAGAGGAGGGAGGAAAGAGAGCCTGCGCATGAAATTTCGGCCAAAAATGAGGTTTTTACCCATTTATACACCGATCTTCATCGACGAGGTCAAGAAAACAGTTCATTGACAAACTCTCTCCTCGTCGACGAAATTCAGAATCACCCAAATCCCCTCTCGGTATTTTCTCGTCAACAAACCACACCTTCATCGACGAGCCCAACATGCCTTCGCGTTCGTCGACGAAGACCTGCTTGCCGCCTTTTTAATTTTTTTTTCTCCCTTCCATTTATTATTTAAATATTATAAATTCTCTGGGTCACTACAACAACTATACAAGAACATATTTACAAAGGAAATAAGGTATTTAAAATAATAAAAATATCTTATGTAAATTAACTTACCTTAAATCATTTCAAAGAAGTCTCAAAGGCAGGTATTGCTGGAATTGAAAGTCAAATTTTACCTTAATTAAAAAAGATAAATCAAAACTTTCTAAAATAAGAGAAGTCATCTAAAGAAATAAAAAAACTTACGTAAATTAGAGATTCTAGCTTTCTTCTAAACTAAGAAAGCAAAACAAAAGTCAAAGCTTTATGTACAAGGAAAATGATTATTTTTTTTTGATTTTTGAAGTTGTGAAGATCCTTTCTTTGGGGAGGCAGAAGAAAGCCTTTGGTGACTTGGAAAGAGGTGTGTATGCCCAAGGGTGAAGGTGGCTTGGGTGTTTTTGACATTGCTGCTTAGAATAAGGTCCTCCTTACTAGAACCCTAGGGGACATCCATAGGAAGAAGGAGTCTTTATGGGTTAAGTGGGTGAATCATGTCTATTTGAGGGGTGGGGATATATGGGAAGCTCTTTCAAAGAATGAAGTTTCCCCACTCATGAAGAAAATTTTGGAGATAAAAAATTGGATGAAATAGGATTGCAAGGGCCAATGGAATGCTGTGAATTTGATGGGTTAGTGGGTGAAGGATGACCAAATAAGCGCTTCTCTGATTTACAACTACTGGAGGAATAAAGGTTGTAAAGTATTATGGCATAAACCACTCCTCATAAAGAAGTCTAAAGGAGTGGTTGTACTCCTAAGCATGCTTTTATTCTTTGCCTAGGCTTAAAAGGGAAGCTAACTACTTGTGATAAGCTAAAAAGAGACCAAGTTGACAATCAGTGTCTGCTGTGTACAGAGGGTGATGAGACTATTGATCACTTATTTTTTAAGTGTAGGTTTTCCAATTTTGTTTGGAGCCTTGTTCGAAGATGGTTGGGGTTGAATAGATTAATGTCTACCTTGAAAGCTGCTGTTAAATGGATGCATAAAGAAGTTAGAGGCACTAGTGTTCAGGCTGTGGCCAAGAGAGTTAGTTTGGCTGCAACAGTGTACTTCATCTGGCTCTACAAGAACAAAAAGAGATTTGAAGGGAAGTCTCTTTCCCCTGAGGTGTCTTTAGAGTGATTCATATTCACACATTCAGATTGGCGTATGACAGATTTCTTTTGTTTGCTCAAGATTGGGGTTTGGTAGACTGCTTGTAAATGCTTGTTGGAGTTTGTAGTCTGATTGTGGTTTTTGTTCAACATGTTGTAACTTCTATTTTTGAGTTGTATATCTTCCTTTGAGGCCCTGGGTATGCCCAGCTTGATTGTAATGTTTTGTTACTTGTTTGGGAGCATTGCCCCCCTTTTCTCAGGTATGCTTAGTGTTGCTGTACATATCCTTATTGATCTATAAAATTTACATTTACTGATAAAAAAAACGTAATCCTTGATTTACCCAACAACAATGGGCTACTTGAAATTGACTAGTAGTGGCTTATCTAATATGCTATTAATGAATGGAAAGGGTGTATGTAGGGATATACTAACAGAGCAACAACCTTCTTCCCTTTATCTAGCACTTTTAGTGTTTTTCTTAGCACTTATGGTGTTTTTTCTAGCACTTTTGCTGCTTTAATTTTTCCTTGCCTTGTTGTTCTCTCAATTTGTTGAGCTAATACAACCTCTTCTTCATCTTCCCTGAGTTGCCTCCATGTACCATAGGTGACCTCATCCTTTGATTGGTGATTGGTTAGCCATGCATTTTAGTACACGCATCATTCCTATGCTTACTATCATGCTGAACCTTTGTCTTCATAGGACCTATAAGAGGCTTCTCATTTTAAATAGATGTTGTGGGTTCTCATCTTAAACAGATGTTGTGGGCTGATGAGATGTCTGAGCTTGCCTTTTTGTTCTCTGTCTAATGCTAGGCTCTATAAAATGACTTCAAGAATATTAGTTGGCCTAACGTAGGTCATTTTAAACCTTTACATGCCAACTTTGGAAAAATGTTGCTTCATCTACATCTACAACTCTTCAACCAATTTACTTTACAAGAGGTGCACAAGGTACAAGAGTGTTAACTTATACTATACGTCCTATTCTTGGGAGTCACCGTGACTTCTTGATTTTACATAAAACACTTAAAATTGTTTACCTATAGATGGTAGCAATCAAGAAAATACTAATTAAATGTAGATTAATCCTCTTTCTAATGTTGTACAAAGACTTAAAAAAATAGAAAAGATAATTTTCTAGAAGTGGAGTCGGTGATTCTTAGAAAATAAAAGAATGAAAGACATTATATTTTTGAAGAAATTGTGTTTAGAAAGACAATGTCATGTTTTTGTGGTAACATATGTTTCAATCAGGGGGGCATCTATTTTGCAGCATCTATCAACATTCCCATCAATGAGATGCCACATATATGATATTTGTAACATTTCATTCCACATTTATTTGGGTACTGGAATTTGACACTACCTTAAAATATATTTTGATTTGGCATTGAATCTCAATTCAGTCTCATAAAAAATTTTCTCAATGTGCTGATAACATGAAGAGGGTTCTCTAGATGAACGGCATGCCCACAGTTGGGAACTTCAACCATTTCATAAAGCTTCTGCCCCAGGTCATCTGTGCTTTTTGTACCATAGCCAATTTCGTGGCACATTGCCTGAGCAATTCTCTTGAACTTCCAATCTCTCTCTCCAACGATAATCATAAGGGGCAGTTGGCATTGCTTCAAGTCTTCCCACATTGGCCTATAATGCAAATATGAGGAAAAATACTATCAGTAAAATTGGATTTAAAAATTATAGTATGCTTGAACACCCAAAGTTCTAGCAAGAATGCACGTTTGCATGAGAAACACTTCAGAATACCAGCCTCTGGTAAAAAGCCAGTCGATGGTTCCTAAGCAGGACCATGATTCATCTCATAAGGTCTAAGCTCATTATCTGGAACCAGGCATTTCTAAGATATCTGAACTCTTTCGGGAGTGTCCTTACAGCTTCCCATTTGGCAACAGCCAAATATCAACGCTTGACCAACAAAATTAATTATTGACTTTTCATTAAACAATTCAACCAAGCAGTTCAGAACCTGTCAAACTAGGTTTCCATGGATGAACATCAGAACTCTGCATTCTGACAGACTCATACTGCCAATGGTCGTGTCAAAGCTTCTTTTTGAATCTATATAAGTGGACCTCACAATATTAGAAGCATAAAGTAAACAATAAAGTAAAAACATTACAGTATGTTTCAATGCCAGATGTGGTTTGATAAGGCAGTCACCTTGCTCAGCGCAAAATCAGCAAAAAACCTTAAGGGATTTTGTAATGGAACTAATTGATTAATTCTTGATTTATCTGGAAAGCATGAGTCAAATATTCTCTCTGTTGGTGACAGCCAATTACTGTCTCCTAACGACCATATTTCTGGCCTGACAATTAAGAATGAGTTAGTCTATGCATTTTATGATGATGTCCAGATGTGAGCAGTATTGATGGGCTTGTCAGATTTTGACATGGGATGAATTTATAGCCGTTCAATTAGAGAGCACACACTAGGCGTACATTAGGCATAAGCAAGGAGTAAAACACTGGAAATTCATATCCATGCAGAATTGAGTTTCATAGGATTGTAACAGCCATCAGAGGCAACTTATGAAAAGTGAAAGAGTTGAAGAGATTCATGAAACACTGCTTAATCTCTGCTACAGAGCCATTATATATGGTTACAATTAAAAAAAAATGAATAAGCTTTTAAGGTGCTGTTTAGTATCACTATCAAAAATTATGAAAATGAAAAACCAGAAACGAAAATGAAAAATAAACATAAATTAAAATCCTAAAACTAGCAACTAGTTTGGTTAATATTTTAGAACTAATACAAATTAAAATTTTTATTAAAAAAACACTCATTTTTGTTTTTGAATCAAATACAATTAAAAAATATGATTAAAATAATAAAAGTACAAAGTAATATAAATTAAGATTATAGTAAAAATAAATATGAAAAGTAATGTAAATTAAAGTTATAATAAAATAAATATGATTAAAATAATAAAAGTAACAAGTAATATAAATTTAAAATATTTTAATAAAAATAAAATTATTATAGCATGTGCATTTTGTAATGATTGTGTTTGTACAAGTTTACAAGTCTGATTTGTTTGCCTCTTTTATCCCTGAAAGATCACATGAGCTGAGAAGTGATGTAGGACTGATTGGCAGCAGAAAATTCAGCAAGAAAATGATAGAAAATTAAGAGAAAAATTAAAAGAATGTAACAGAAAATAAATGGGAGAAACAAAGAGAGAAAAAAATAAAAAAAAAAAAAAAAAAACAAAGACAGACTCAATTTAGGGCTTAATTTTCAATCTGCCTCTCACAATTACACATCAACCCTTCATATGACTTTCTCCTAATACTAAATAAGTGAACAATCTTTAGGAAATAATATCAAATCTCATAAGGAAACAATCTCCAGGTAATAACAGCAAATCCCTGATTAATGAAACATAATAGCAAATCCCTGAATGCTGAAAATAGAAAATGAAATCCATATATCATAATGAAAAATAATTTGCTTTAATCTTGCTCAATTGTGACCTTTTGGAGTTTCTCTTCAGAAGTGTTGGATAACTTGATATGCACTGTTGGCTCACTATCTAACAACCCAAGCTTTAGGTAAAGTGGTGATTTAACATGGGAAAAAACCAATTAACCAAGTAGCTCAAGCTGTTAGGCCCAGAATGGTTATTGATTAATGATTACTAGTCAAAAGTTTTTAATAACAAAGATATTAGTAACTTTTTTAATAAGGTTCTACAGCAAATGGGCAGAATAAAGGGTCATTTTGCACGTTTTAAAGGCAAACCATATGAACATCTGAATGTAAACCATGAGATAAACACGCCAAGGTTTTAGATTGAGAAGGTGAAGAGCATCACAGGTGACAAGTTGTAAATAGGTTGCATGTTTTTTTTTTTTTTTTTTGATAGCAAAAGGAATTCATTGATAGATTAGGAGAAGAGACATCTCCCATCTAACTCTGGGAAACCCCACAGTAAACACAAAAAAAAAAAAAAAAAAAAAAAAAAAAAAAAAAAAAAAAAAAACAACAAAACAAAAAAATCTAAAAAAACAAAAAAAGGAAAAACCTAGGGGCACAAAAACAATACAGGAAAATCAGCATGTCCTAATAAGTCAACGAAGAATGCCAATAGCACTTAATATCCAAAAAGCACATTCCCTTGAAGTTTCCATTACCCACACACAAAGAGAAGCCAAATAATGGATCTTCTCCCACACCAACAGAAATGATACCTTCTTCTCTAAGAATATATGTGCGTTGCGTTCCTTCCACAAACCCCAAAATGCTGCAAATAAAGCACAGTTCCATAACATAGTTCTTCCCTTTTTACAACCAAAACCAACAAAAGAAATTGCCAAAAACTCCTCCACTGTCTCTAGACAAACCCGATTTTCTTCTGTAAGTGGAAGCCTTGAATTGCATTGAATTAATTTTTTCATATGTACATCCCAATCTTATATAATACAATCACCTATTCTAAACAAGGAAACAATCCCCTTATCGAATAATATCAAATCCCCCACATTTACCCACTTTCCTAATTTGTTTATTATTTACAATGATACTTGGGATTTTAACACTCCCCCTCAAGTTGGATCATAAATATTAATCGTCTCCAACTTGCTAATGAGATCATCAAAGTTCTGTCATCCCAACCCTTTAGTGAAGATATCTACAGTTTGTTCCTTGGTAGGTACATAAGTCATATAGATAATTCCTTCTTCAATTTTCTCTTTGATAAAGTGTCTGTCCACTTCCACATGCTTAGTCCTATCATGTTGAACTGGATTGAGAGAGATGTTGATAGCTGCCTCATTGTCACAATAGAGTTTGATAGGAAATTTCACTGAGACCTGTAATTCTTCCAAGAGTTTCTGTAACCACAGTCCTTCACATATCCCTTGAGCAACTGCCCTGAATTCAGCTTCAGCGCTACTACGAGCCACTGCATTCTATTTTTTGCTTTTCCAAGTTACTAGATTTCCCCAGACGAATGTGCAATAA
The DNA here is from genome assembly GCF_029873635.1 of Malania oleifera. NCBI lineage: Eukaryota > Viridiplantae > Streptophyta > Magnoliopsida > Santalales > Ximeniaceae > Malania > Malania oleifera. The sequence goes on along the minus strand of NC_080420.1, from coordinate 33,206,818 downwards.
CTTGTGGTGGACCTTTTATCTTCCACTGATCCTGCCCAATCTGCATTTGTAAAGATCTCTACTTCCTTGCTTTCACATTTCTTGAAGAAGAGTCCTCTTCCCGAGGATCCCTTGAAATATCGAAGGATCTTGTACACGACATCTAAGTGGGCTTCTTTTGGTGAATGCATGTGTTGACTTACTACACTGACTACAAATGCAATATCTGGTCTAGCATGTGATAGGTAGATTAGCTTGCCAACCAATCTTTGATACCTTTCCTTTTCAACTGGTATTCCACAGCTTTCAACCCTCTTTACTGCTTTAATCGGGGTTTCGCTGGGTTTGCATCCAAGTATGCCAGTTTCAATCAGTAGATTAGTAACATACTTTCGCTGAGAAACACTAATTCCTTTCTTGTTCTCGCAACTTCATGCCCAAAAATACCGCATTTGTCCCAAGTCTTTAACTTCAAATTCAACAGCCAGAAGTTTCTTCAATCTCTCCACCTCTACTGTATCATCACCAGTAAGGATTATATCATCAACATATACTATTAGAATTGTTCTCTTACCTCTTTCAGACTGTTGGAAGAATAGGGTGTGATCTGATTGCCCTTGTCGATAACCTTGATTCTTTATTACTTTTTCAAATCTGTCGAACCATGCTTTAGGAGATTATTTGAGTCCATACAAGGACTTCTTGAGTTTACACACTCTATTTTCTTCACCTTTCCCACTGACTCCTAGTGGTATAGTCATGTATACTTCTTCTTCTAACTCACCATTTAAAAATGCATTCTTAATATCAAGTTGTTGTAGTGGCCAATCTAGGTTGGCTGCTAAGGACAAGAGGACCCGAACTGTATTTAAGTTTGTCACTGGTGCAAATGTCTCTGTATAGTTAATGCCGTAAGTTTGTGTAAATCCTTTTGCAACAAGTCTGGCTTTATGTCTTTCAAACTATCCCATCAGATTTATATTTCATTGTGAAGACCCATTTACAACCCACTGGCTTCTTCCCTCTCAGCAAATTTATCAACTCCCAAGTTCCATTTTTTTCTAGGGCCCGCATTTCTTCCATGACTGCCTCTCTCCATTTAGGTATTTCTAGAGTTTCCTAAATGTTCTTTGGAATTCTCATCCTGTCAAGGTTAGAGACAAAGGCATGATATCCTGTAAACAAGCTTTTATAAGACATGTATTTAGACCAGGGGTATTGAGTACATGACCTGGTTTGTTTTCTGATTGCAATAGGTAAATTGATATCATCAGGTACAGGATTATCAAAAGAAAGCTCAATTACCAGATTAGGATTGGGCGTGGACTTATGGTTATTCGGAGCCATCACCGGTTCCAATGCTCTTGGTGCCTCAGGTATGAGATTCTCCCCGTTCTCTGTGTTCGTCTTTCTTGAGTAAACAAGTATGTTTGCGTTGTTTTACTTTCTTGTATCTCCCCCTGAGGTTAAGTGTTCTATTGTGTTTGGAAGGTCAGGAAGTGACGCAATGGAAGACTTAATAGATGGGTTAGGGAATGAAGCAATGGGAGGCTCAATAGGTGGTACGAGTTCAAATGACACGGATTCAGTAGTAAAGAAGTCAAAGAACCGATCTTCACTCCATTTCTCCCCTTGAAGAGAGGGCTTGGGAAATAAGGAATGGTTTCAAAGAAAGTAACATCAAGACTAACAAACAACCTTTTTGAGATAGGATCATAGCATTTGTAGCCTTTCTGGGTAGGGGAATAACCAAGGAAGACATATTTAATGGCACGGGGATCCAATTTATCTCAGTGGTGTGCATGAACATGAACAAAAGCAGTACAACCAAAGATTTTCAGTGGGAGACTGGAGGGGAGTCGAGAGGTAGGAAAGTGTTTCTGGAATTTCTAAAGAGGGGTGGCATAGGAAAGTACTCGACTTGGCATTCGATTAATGAGATGTGTAGCTGTTAAGATGACATCTCCTCAAAAATAATTTTTCATGTTAGTAGTGAACATTAATGCCAGGGCTACTTCAAGTATATGTTTATTTTTTTGATCAGCAACCCCATTTTGTTGAGGGGTATCCACACAAGAACTCTGATGAACAATCCCATTTTCTTGAAGATAAGTTCCCATAATAGTATTACAATATTCCGTACCATTATCAATACGTAAAATTTGAATATGAGTCTGGAACTGTGTATGAATCATGGAATGAAAACTGATAAAAATGGAGCGGACTTCAGTTTTGTCTTTCAGCAAGTAAACCCAACAAAGACGAGTATGGTCATCAATAAAAGTAACGAACCATTTTGTATTGGTGTGATTGAGGGAATGTGAGGGACCCCACAAATCACTGTGAATCATAGTAAATGGGCGAGATGGTTTGTATATGGATGATGGGAAAGGAGTACGGTGGTGTTTTGCAAGCTCACACACTTCACATTGAAACTCAGAAGACATTTTATTTGAACAAATAGAAGGAAACAAACGTTTTAAATATTGGAAATTGGGATGACCCATCCTTGAGTGCCATAACAAAAGTTCACTATCTCTAGAAATAGATGCAAAATCACAAATTGGAGTATTACATAGTTCACTCAAGCTTGCCTCAAAGTAGTAGAATCCATCATATGCCTTAGCAGTGCCAATCGTCTTCCCCGATGATAGGTCCTGAAAAACACAATGAGATGAAACAAATTTAGCAGAACAATTTGAGTCTTTTGTTAACTGGCTGATGGATAATAGGTTGCAAGATAACTTGGGAACATGTAGGACAAATTTTAAAGTTACAGAGTCAGATATGCGAATACTTCCTTTACCGACAACTGGTGAGAGGGAGCCATCTGCAATTTTTACTCTCAAATTCCCAACATATGGTGAGTAGGATGAAAACAATTGATAAGAACCAGTCATATGATCAGATGCACTCGAGTCAATTATCCATGGAGATTTGTAAAAGGATGTAGTATTTAAGGCTGACAAATAATTACCTCGGTGAGCTAGGGAACCAGAGGAAGACTGACCCGATGTTTGAATTGACGAAATCATTTTATACAGCTGATCTAACTGCTGAGGATTGAATGCACTACTTGGGGAGGTATTATTGGTTTTTTCTCCTTGTAATTCTTCAGTTGACCCGTCAGTGCTAGCCTGGTACCCATGATTTTTTTGGTATTGTCTCGGCTTCCAATCTGCTGGTTTTCCATGAATCTCCCAGTAGTTATCTTTTGAATGACCTGTTTTGCGGCAATGTTTACACCATAATTTACCTTTTTGTGGTCGTTGACTGGATCCCCCCGGGCCTTTTGATACAAGGACCAAGACATCAGGCTTATTAGTGTTCCCATTTGAATTTGGGGCGGATACGGATAGGTCCAACCCGACCCGATCACTTTGGGGCCTCAGCATCACACGCATCCTACTCTCCTCCCTTCTAACTTCTGCGAAGACCTCTCGGGTTGAAGGAAGAGGTCGCCGGCCAAGGATGCGTCCCCTCACGTGGTCCAGATCTCGGTTGAGGCCGGCAAGAAACTGAAAGACCCTTTCGTTTTCGAGCCTCCTTCGGTATCGTGTGCTGTCGCCGAAGCACTCCCACTCCTTGCCGATGCTCAGATCAAGCTCCTACCAAAGATGGGTCATCTCCAAGAAATACTCCGTGACTTCCCTATCACCTTGCCTCATCTACCACAATCGAGATTTAATGTCAAATATTTGTGAATAGCTCTCAACATTAGAGTAGGTTTCGCGAACGGCGTCCTAGACATCCTTTGCCATGGGTAAGAAGAAGTATATTTTACCAATCGCTAGCTTCATCAAGTTAACGAGCCAAGCCGTGATCATGGAGTTTTCGGATCTCCATGTTTGCAAGGCAACAACATCAATAGGGTCGGGTTTCCTCCTTTCTCCAGTAAGGTAACCTAGTTTCCCTTTTCCTTCAATCACCAACTTTATGGATTGAGCTCATTCTCGAAAATTTTTCCCGTTCAATTTCTCCATTGAGAGTGGAAAGGTTGTATCGTCTAGCCTATTCAAACCCCCAGCAGATGTAACCTCGGAATCCCTGTCAGATTTTCCAGATGAGGTTGCCCCTTTGCTGGTGCTGTTGGCCATTGTTAGCTAAGGTTAAGAAACCCTAGCTCTGATACCATGTAAGCAGAAGCCTTGAATTACATTGAATTAATTTTTTCATATGTACATTCCAATCTTATATAATACAATCACTTATTCTAAAAAAGGAAACAATCCCCTTACCAAATAATATCAAATCCCTCACATTTACCCGCTTTCCTAATTTGTTTATTATTTACAATGATACTTGAGATTTTAACATCTTCAAAATAACTGAATAGATTGTTCCAAACTCTATGCAAAATCAGTGTGCAAGAAAAGACGTAGAGCAAATTTTGAGCAATTGAAAAAAAGCACACGCGTCTGGAGAGAGAGGCTTTAAAGGCTTCCCAATCTGCAACAAGTTATTAGTGTTGATCTCATTATACAGAACCAACTAGAGAAAAGCTTTGATCCTAGGGGGGAACTTTGGCCTTCCAAATAGTTTTGTAGAGAAAAAAGGAAAAATCAGAGCCAGTCAAGAACTCACAAAAAGATTTGCAAGAATAAAACCACGAGGGATCCAAAGACCAAGATCCACAATCACCCTTCAAAGTTACCCAACACCTATTCAACAAGACTAACAAGGAGGATGATTCTTCCGTTTCCCTATAATTCAAGGATCTCCTAACATGAAAATCCCAAGAAGATAAAGGACCAACCAGATCAACAATAAAAGAAGAAATGAAATCATTCTACCCTAAGCTCAGGCAAAAGAGGTGAGGAAAAGAGGTGGAAAAAACAACATTCCCTAACCAAAGGTCTTTCTAACAATGGATATTACAACCCCTACCAACAAAAATTTAGCATGGGGAATAAAGAGGATAAATCTAAGAAATAGCTTTCCACAAATTTTTCAAAGAGCATCTAGAACCCAAAATTTTGTCCCATCCATTCTCATCAAATCAAAACTTGCTTTTAACAACTTTATGTTGCAAGGAAGAATCCTCCAACGGGAACTGCCAAAGCCATTTGGCCAATTGAACCATGTTTTTGACACCAAACTTCCAAGATCCATATAGTGCTCCCATTTGGACCTACAAATGAACTTCCATCTCACCAAATGGTCCCTACAGCCCCTTACCCCTGATCGCAGAAAATCTCTCATAATTTTCTCAATCTTGCTAGCAATTCCCATAGGAATTTTGAAAATAGAAGGAAAATACAACAGGATCCTAGAAAGACAATCTTGAATTAGAGTAATCCTGCCTCCCAAAGAAAAATAAGCATGCTTCCATCCATTTAAACGCTTAGACGCTCTCTCAACAACCGGATCCCAAAAGCCAATAGATCTAGGATTACCCCCCCAAAGGAGCCCTTAAATAGGACGACGACCATTCCAACTCAGCGCACCCTACCTCCGATGATTACTTCCAAACATGCTTAATAGGCATATTCATAGCCCTGATACCACTCTTTCCCATATTAATCTTCAGCCCTGAAACCCTTCCGAAAACATGAAGAAGCCCCAACATATTCAAAAAAGAAGGCCCATAAAAAAAATTGTATCATTTTGATGCCCATTTTGACCAGGTTTCCTTTTTCCTGAGCTCAGCAAGCATAGAAGGAGCTTTGGGACCCATTTTGGCTTTTGTTCCAGCCTTAATTGCATTTTTGGAGCCTCTTAGAGCTTCAATTTGAGATTTTGAGGCCTTTTCCAAATTGGATTGGCATTTTTGGGTTTATTTTAGCTTTCTTTGCATGCCCAAATGCCCTGAGGGGGCAAGGAGGTAAATCTTCCTTGCTCCTAGGGGTACTCTTGGGAATACATTTTATCCCCTAACCGTTGCCTATGAATAGGAGGCTAGAGTGGAGGAGAGATGACACATTGAAAAGCTGGAGAGAGTTATCCGAAAATGAGTGTGAGAGAGACGCTGGAGAGAGAGAGAGAGCGAGCACACTTGAACGTATGCTTAAGAGGTCATTGGGAGAAAGCAAGGATGAAGGAGAGAGGAGCATGCACTGCATTCTTGGAAGAAAGGAGGTGCACAAAGGGATTGATCTTGTGTGTGCTTGAACGTTCCACCTGGATTCATCAATTTCTCTTCTCTACTATAATCATCTAGGCCATCCCAAGCTTATATTTCTTTGATAAAATAAAGTCCTTTTTGAAAGTATTATTATTACGTATTATTAGTATTTTAATATTTATTGTATCTACTATTATTACTATATAGTGTACCCTTTTATTTAGTAATATAATAAAATATTTCCTTTTTCAAAAAATAATTTTTGAAAATAAAAAAAAATACAAAATAAAAATGGTCGATAAAAGAGAGGGAAAAAGTGGGGTTAGAGATGACACGGTTTATTTTGGAAGCACCTTCTAACTTGCATTTAATGTGGATTAATTTGTGAGTTTAATATCTCAATTTACATTCTTAATTGTCTTATTCATGAAAATTGGTTGTCATTAAATTTGTATTTTAGGGCTAACGTAGAAATTAGGTACCTCCATGCTTAACCTGTGTGATATCATCCCTTATGATGGGGTGGAAGAGAGAATCCCCCCACATATCGTGCCTTTATTTTTCCCTCTCTAGGCACAGTACGAGTACTCTCCCTTAAGCCTACATGGGTGAATAAGAGCAGGTGCTTGCACCACAGGTGAAATGTGAAGGGCAAACTCGGAATTCTATTTCCATTTTTCAAAATGCCACCTTTTCAAAAAGACTTTTTCAATTTGATTTTGAATTGTTTATTTTTCAGGTCGATGATGAAACCATTATAGCGTTTTTCAAAAATTTCCGCATTTGTCAAAGATTTTCATTTCAAAGAAATCATTCCATTTTTGGATCCCATACCCAATCAAATATCTTCTTTTTCAATCCATCTTATTGATTGATTTACAAATCAAAGATCCCTCCCAATGACCACTGAAAATAGATTTTTCAATCAATGGATTTACTCCCAATCAACATCAAATCACTGACTTCCATTAGGGGATTTACTCCCAACCAGCATTAAATTATTGAACTCAATTATGGATTCCAAATCTCCATCACTAGTAATTCTTGATTTCAATTAGTGGATTTTCACATCAGCCATCATTCAACCCCTGATTTTTATCACGGATTCCAAATCTTCATCACCATTAATTCTCGATTCCACTTAGTGGAATTTCATATCAATAGTCATTACCCCTGATTTCAATCTTGAATCTCAAATCTCCATCACCATTAATCCCCAATTTCAATAAGTAGATTTTCATGTTAATCATCATTTAATCCCTGGATTTCAATCATGGATTTTAAATATTCATCACCATTAATCCTCAATTCTTACTAGTGGATTTTCATATCAATCATCATTAACCCTAATTTTAGTCATGGATTTGAATCTAATCTCTGACTCCAATCAATGAATTTTCATATCAATTATTCAATCCCTAATTTTAATCAAGAGATTTCAATTCCAACTACTGTCAATCCTTGATTTCAAACCAAATCAAGCTTTATTTTTATTTGGTTACCAATCAAATTCAATCACATCCATCTTTTCAAAAACACCAATTTAAAAGTCCAATCATCTTCTTCAATCAAGTCAAACCTCATCTGAAATATGGCGAACCAAATTTCTTACTTTTTCATTCTTTTTCAAAATCAATTCGATTTTGAAATCCAATCATCTTTGAACTCATCGATTGCAATCAATAAAAACTTTTTCCACCATTTTTCCATTTTTCTCCACTTTTTAAAATACCTTTAAGGTTTCCTGAAGCTAACTTTTTTACAAGAAAAGAGCACAACACAGTTCTTGATCCTATTGTTTGAGATTCTTGGATGATGATATTTCATCAAATGATATTTCTTTATGTTTGAGGCACATACACATGCATAGTCAGCAGTAACCGTGGACGGGTGTCTATAAGGGTGTTGGTTGATTGATCTCTTTTAGAACGGTTGGACAACCACCTTTTCTATGCACAATTGAACTCCCGAACCCTCTTCTCAATTTTGTATATTTCTTAGGGTATTATCTTTTGTTTTTCATTTTATTTGTTTTTTTAAAAATAAAGGTTGCGACTCCGCTTTTCAATCATTTGTGTCATCTTCTTAGACTCTTCGTTTTCCTCTTGTTTTCTTGTTTGGGGGATTGCCATGCAACTCCCATTCATCGGCACCCCTTGGACGAATTCCGTGTCGACATACCGTTAGCAAACTATAGGTGCGAAACCATTACCTCCTTCCCCACTCCTAGTCCTTTCACTAAACCTTTACCCGCAGCCCTATCAACCATCCTATTCAAAACATCAGCCACTAAGATGAACAAAAACGGGGAAAGAGGATCCTCTTGCCTAATTCCCCTCATAGCCCTAAACCAAGTTTTAGGCTCACGTTCACTAACACCAAATAATTCACATTAGACATAGAACCTCTCATCTAACCATGTCATCTCTCTCCAAACCCCTTTATCGTAAGCATTTTCAAATCCTCCTAATGTCCTCAATGACTGCATTTGCAACCAAAATGGCATCCCAATATGTCTCCCCCCACAAACGCACTTTGGGCCTTAGTCTTATAAAGCACCACACTTGAACCTTTGAGCTAGTACATTAGTGATTACTTTATAAATATTAGATACTAGACTAACATATCCATAACATATCCATACTTAGAAATCTTAATAAACCTTATTTTCTTTGGCACCATAGTTATAAATGTAGAATTTATACTCTTTACTTAAGATCCCATTCCAATAACATTCATTAATAACCTTCAGACAGTCATCCTTAACTACTTCCCAACAATCTTGAAAGAAGAACAAATTGAAACCATCTGGCCTAGGAGCTTTATCTCTCCATCCTAAAGACTGTAAACCTAACTTCCTCTTCCTCAAAAGGTCTCTCTAACCAGGCTGTCTTATCAGGAAACAAAAGATCCCACTCTAAACCTTTCACCATCGATTTGCTCTCGTCCTTCCAAAAAAAAAAAAAAAAAGTTATAACAAAAATCAGTGACCTCGGAGGCAAACCTGCAAGAATACAATATAACCCCCCCCCCCCCCTATCCACCTCCAACTCCCAAATCAAATTCTTTCTCATTTTCCCACTAGCTTTCCTATGAAAAAAACTAGACTTACAATCACCATCTCTCTTCTACCTTCAACTGCTTATTTCCACAAAGACCACCTCTTCCAGTTCATTCTTCAATGAAACCCTTCTTGATTCCTCTTCTCTTGAAAGAGCAACAACTTCTTCTTTTCTATCTAACTCATCCAATTCTCCTACAATACTAGTCTTTTTCAATCCTAACATATTCAAACACTTCCCTATTCTACTTTTTCAATTTTTTCTTTCAACCTCTTCATTATCTTCATATATCTAAACCCCTCTTTCCACAATCTCCATCTGGGAATTCCTTACTAGAGCTTGGAAAGAGCAATGATCCAACCACATGTTTTCATACTTGAAGGGAGTAGTGTAGGGAAATTATCACGAAATTCCCAAAAACTTGTGAGAAACAAAATAGAGAAAAACGCACACCAAAAGAAAAAAATAATCACACGCATAAGACAGTATTTACGTGTTCGGCAATTTTTGCCTACGTCCACAGAGTTGTAGGGATTTCACTATTTCACTATTATCAGGGAAAAATACAGAGTGTGCCAGTATAGTTTTTCCTCTTTCTCAAAAATTGTGTCAGGAAAACCCTAATCACCAAAAACAACGATTTCTATATATATCCTGCGCATAGGATTCCCAAAAAATTTTTCCCAGGGCCGTTGCCCCGAGGCTTGTCCATGAGCGCTGCGGCTTGGTCCCCTCAATTAAAAATCTCCCATTAAAAGAACCACGCAACACTATTTCGGGTCGGGTCATCATCCGGATCAAACACAACTAGGCTCCACAAAGCCCAACAAGTAGGACACCAAAAAACCTTCCTTCATTCCAATAAGATAGGAAAGTGATTGGATATTGGTCTAGGTAAAACACCTTGGGGGAGATTAGGGGAATTCCTCCTCCCCCTTGTTGGAAAAAGAGAACCTATTAATTCTGCACAACATCACCCTAGCTCCACCCACCAACCATGAAAAATGAGCATTGCCCAGAGGAATATCCCTCAAACCACACTTCCAAATAACCAAATCAAATTGTGCATAGTTCAAGTAACCCTATCTCCCCCCTTATTCTCCTATGGGAACCTCATCGCATTAAATCACAACACATATTCTCTAGGGGAACAAAAGCCAAAAACAAAGAAAAGGTTATCCCAAAAAGAGCCCCTAAGAGTAGGCCTAAAGGGATCATACACTGAGGAAACCTACCATTGACCCTGATTTTTCTCACTTGTAATAGGATCAAAAGAGTAAAATATTCCACTAGGCTATCCACTTTTGTACTAGAATGAGTGTCCCACAACACGATAATTCCACCCGCCGACCCATGAGAGGGTACAAAAACCAATCCTTACAACACCCTCCCCAAATCCCTCTAACAATCTCCCCATCAACTAATTCAAGCTTAGTCTCCTAGATTAGAACAATATTGGGAGAATTCCTAAGCAGAACTTCCCTAATAAAACTCGTCTTTCTAGCATCTCCTAGACTCCTAAAATTCCAGCTGACAATCTTCATAATCTTATACTACCTTTTCTGCCCCCATAATTAATGGAAGAAGTGAAATTCTTTAATTATTTCTGCACCTTTTTCTTTTTTTGCTCATAAGTTTTAGGACTCATCCCCAACCTTACCTCAACTACAGTAGGACTCACTAATTTCAAACCTATGTCTTTTACAAGCTCATTTGGGTTTCTAAAGTCTCTCTCACTAGCCCCTAAGCCAAAAGCAGAGGCACTAACCCCAGCAAATCCCTCCTTGTGACATGAGGCATTAAAAGAAAAATAGGACTGAACAAGAAGCAAAAGAATACCTTTCCAGGTTCTGACGTGTTCAGATTGCCCAAAGGAACTACTGTCTCTTCATCATTAAACCCCTCCCCCTTACCAGCATCAGAAGGACTAGCAACAACATCAACCTTCAGGAACAGGAGACAAAGGTCCCTATTTGATCGAATCTATAGTCTCATCTGAGTAGTGCTTAACAGTAGCTTCTATCCCTTGACCAGTGTCATAAGGACAATAGAGAACTCTCTTCCCTTATATGCTGAATTTTGTGTAAGGAATTTTCGATCTGTTTTAACATTGCCTCCCTTTCATTCACAAAAAATCCTCTTGGATGTTCTGCTCAGTATCTTCTCCTTCATATCTAGATCAGCTCTCAACTGATCAACTAACAAGCCATTTTCAGAATAGCAGAAACTGCTTAAGTTTTCTTCTGAATCTAAGCACTCCTCATCATGACAACTCCCTTTCCATGTGTTCCCTCAATATCAAGCGGCAATGGAAGCTAAGAGTGAAGCCATTCTCCACTCCTTTGCCTCACTACATTCTCCCATATAAATAGATGATGGTTGAAAACCCATTCCTTATGGCCTCAAAGAAAATGACAATTAGTGGGTAAGTTTGACTAAGTGCTTTTAATTGAAGTAAAATTTTCCCTGACCTTGTGTAATTTTGTTTTACCTCTTCTAATTTGATTTTGCAAAGTGGCTCCTACTTTCAAGGGACTCCAGCAACTGTACCATATTACCATTATGATAAAAAGAAAACATGTAATATTGAGTTTTCTAGTAAGGCTCTTTGGGAAAAAGGAAAAATTTTCAAAAGCAGACAAGCAACCAAATCCAACAGCTACATCGAAGCCCATGTAATACAAATTTTCAATTAAAAATAAAAAAAGCAATCCATTCTGTAACAGAAACTCAATGGAAAGGAATTAAAAGGTCTAGATATAAGCTTACGGCTGCCTCCCAATGCTTAAATCAGACAGAACTTTTGCAAGAGTGTGCACGTCTCCATGTTGCAAGCGTCTGGCAGCTATCTGATCAAAATGGGGATGGCCTCTTAAGCTGTTAAATTCAGAAAATAATTTATATAATGACTAATGAGAATTCCTATGTAGAACTAAAGCAATCACAGATGCTAACAATTTAAAGTGGAAAACCTAGTAATCACCTCTTCCACAGCTCTCCCGCATACCATGTGTCCATAAAATGCTCCAAACCATATGTAATGAGGGAGCGTGCTTTGCGGTCATCTCTAGCCCTACGAATTTTTCTTGCTGCTAACTCCTTTAGTCCTGGGCTTCCAGATATAATAACAGCTCCTTCAATCTTCATGAAAAATGTTTTATTTCATTAACTAAATTATACATATCCAGACCAATTAGATTTTTTCATTCTCAACTCTTAAACATTCTGCAAAGTACCTTATAACTGAACCTCAGGGTCATGTATAATGTGATCCTAGCTCCCATAGAATATCCAACAAGAGTAACTCTCCCAGGAGTGATGTGATTAAATAACTCAAACAAAACACTTGCAATAACTTCAATTGACAAATTGAGTTCTGGTGCGGCTTTGTTAGAGGCCTGGCTTTGAATTTTCGTTCCACCATGTCCAGGAAGATCAATTGAAATGCATCTTGCAGATCCTGAGAGGGCCTTCATGATAGGAATCCAGTCTTCACCAGTTCCAAGGAATCCATGAAGAAACACAAGTACATTATTCTGCATCAGTACAGCCACAATATGGTGAGCATGTATGAAAGCAGTGTAGCTATAGATAGCTGTATTTCAGTCCTTCATAACTCTAAGATGCGGATGCATACATTTAAAAGAGATGATTCTCTTTTCTCCTAAGATTGAGGGTACTATATGCAGATGAGTAATCATTGTCTCATATTCGATATGTTCTCTTAGTTCAAACATAAGTAAATAAGCCAGAAAATTGAAAATAATCACATGTTAGCTGTTAATGGTTATTGGGCATTTAGCATTATTAGTATGTGTTTGAGTTATGTTATTAACTGTGAATTAGTAAGGATATCATGGTCATTGGTATTGTACTTGACATATATTATAAATAGAAGGAGAGACCCATCATTGAGGTTAGGTCTTCCTTACCCAATTATTCAAAATGGTATCAGATCAAGATCCGACCTAAACCCTAAGTGCATACCAACACCAGACACTAAACCTCAAACCAAAACCAAACCCTAAAAGAAACCCTAAACCTCAATCCTGCGGCTGTAGAGGGATTATTTACACCACCAAAGACCAGAAGCAAAGACACTAAACCTCAAACCAAAACCAAACCATAAAAGAAACCCTAAACCTCAATCCTGAGGCTGTAGAGGAATTATTCACACCACCAAAGACCGGAAGCAAAGTCCAGGAGCTGCTGGAAAACACTCTAGTTGGTGGAAAATCCTGGACACTGTTACCCTCTCAGAAACTCAAATAAGTCCTTCATATTTTGCAAAAATAACCACATACGCAAACACAGCACCAGCCAATCTACTGACCAGTAAAATTTCATAGCCAGGGAGAGCTCCACGCACCGGTAGGAAGACAACAGATCCCGACTCTATGCACCAGTGCGTGAGAGTACTTTGAGCAAGTTTTAAGGTCTGAATTTTTCCAGCATGGCTTGATTTCCTCATAGACTATGGTATCAAGTTGTTGGTCATGAATTCTGCTCAAAGATTCAACCTTTTTCGATCACCGCTCATGGCAGTTTGTTAATTGTTCTTTGATTTATTGAAGTGGTTGGTTGGTGCCCTGTGGCAGAGGCAGTGTGTAGGCTAATTTTTTACCGCTGTGGCAGTACTATACTGTGTTGTTGGTGGCTCATTTGTCATTGAATTAGTGGTAACTCGTTTGTGGTTGTTTTGGTTGGTCTGGAAGTTTGCTTGTGATTGTTTCGGTTGGTCCAGAAGTTCACTTTAGGTATTCCAAGACTTTTGATTGCTGTATATTTCTGATTTGCTGCTGTATTGAGGCTGTGTGTGTTGTGATGGCGTCCTCAAATCCCAAAAGTGTGTTTCCCTTGTCAAGCACCTGTTCAGGGGAACAACATACTATAATTGCTTTGGAGGACGAGTATTCAAGGTTCCTACAATATCAAGCATCCCATCACATTGCATCTTTTCCTCGTAAGGGTAATCCTACATATTGTATGTCATCTGGTATCTCTCCCACTAGTCCTTGGATTATCCACTCTGCTGCTACTGACCATATGACAGGTGTAACGAACTTCTTTTCTGCCCTCCAATATACTAAAAATCTACCTCAAGTCACCCTTGCTGATGGGTCCACAACTACAGTTAAGGGGATAACAATAGCAAATCCTACTCCCACCATCACTCTTTCCTCTATTTTGAACATTCCTAAGTCCCTTCGCAATGTCTGTTAGTAACCTTACAATTATTCCACCTTCTTTCTTTATTTTGTGGTTATTCAGTATATAAAGATGAAGAAGACAATTGGCACTGGACGTGGAGCTTGTGGATTTTACTACTTTAAGTTGCTCTCATCTCCCATAGCCTGCACAGCTGCTGCTACACCACTTCAAATCCATTTATCACCTCGGTCATCAGTCCTTGGACAAATCGAAACAACATGTTCTACCTTGAGTTCTATTTCCAGCCTTAAGTGTGACTTTTGTTAGTGGGGAAAACAATCAAAACATCATTGTGTTCCCTTTGCTTCTTGGGTTGACAAATGGGCAAATAGTCCTTTCATGCTTGTCCATTTTGATTTTTGGGTTTCTAGTTGTGTCATGTCAAAATTGGGGTTTTGATACTTTGTCACATTTGTTGATGATTACTCTAGGATGACTTGGTTGTATTTAATGAAAAGTCGTTCTGAGTTGCTTAATATCTTTTGTGCCTTCTGTTCTCAAATAAAGGCTCACTTTGATATGCTAGTCAAGATACTTCGTAGTGATAATGCTATTGAGCACTTCAGTACCCTATTTAGTACCTGACTACCTGTATGAGTAATTCTGGTCTGATCTATCTTGTGCCCACACTCCACAACAAATTGAAGTTGTAGAATGGGAAAATAGACATATTCTTGAAGTCACTCGTACCTTATTGTATCAAATGAATGTCCCCAAAGTTTGAGTGATGCTATGCTCACTACTTGCTCTCTCATTAATAAGATGTCATCATTTATCCTTGGTGGCAAAATCTCATATTCAATTATTTCCATTAAGGCTCATTTGTTCTCCCTTCCTCCTCATATATTCAACTGTATGACTTTTTCCATCAATTAACTCCATGAACGGATAAGTTGGCTCTTCGTGCTATCAAATTTATTTTCTTTTGGGGTATTCCTATACTCAAAAAGGATGTCGATGTTATAGGCCTACTTTACATCAATTTTATCTCTGCTGATACCACCCTTTTTGAGTCTACTCCATACTACTCTGATTCCTCGAGTTTTGTTGACCTTAATGAGTCTCTTCCTCTACCTTGCCTTCCGGATCCTAATCTAAAATCCGTTCCCAATCCACCTAGTTTGAGTCATTTTAGTCGTCTGGATCATCCCAATTTGCAAGTATACACATGGCGACTCAAGGAAGGATAGTATCCTCTAGCTTCTACTTCTATGCCTCTAGTTCCCTTGTCAGATGATGCTATTTCCCCAGATGTTGATATCCACCCACTGCTGTTTGAAAAGGTAAATGATGTTGTACTCAACATCTAATCTCTAATTTCGTTTGTTATGACTTCTTGTCACCCTCGTATTATTGTTTTGTTAGTACTTTGTCTTCTTTTCTATTCCAAAATCTATTTCTGAAGCCTTGTCCCATTCTGGGTCAAGGAATGCAATTGATGAAGAGATGCATGTACTGCAAGATCGTGATACTTAGGAGTTGGTACCTCTACCTCCTAATAAGTTTGTGGTTGGTTGTCATTGGGTGCATATTGTGAAGGCCAATCCAGATGGTTCCGCAAATCGATTGAAGGCTTGCCTTGTTGCTAAGGCATATAATCAAGTGTATGGTTTGGATTATTTGGACTCATTTTCTCTAGTCACTAAACTTGCTTCAGTATGATTGTTCATCTCCTTAAACACGACTTGTTATTGGCCTTCACATCAGTTAAATATGGAATGCTTTCCTAGCAGGAGGAGGTCTATATGGAGCAACCACTTGGATTTGTTGCTCAGGGGGAATCAAGCTTAATGTGTCGGCTAAAGAAATCATTATATGGTTTAAAATACTTTTTGAGAGCATGGTTTGGTTGATTCGGTGTTGTCATACTTGAGTTTGGCCTCCAACAATGTGCACTTGATTACTCCGTATTTTATTGTCATACTCCATCTGGGAAGATTTTATTTATTGTGTATGTGGATAATATTGTGATTATTGGGGATGATGATCAAGGCATCCGGGATTTACAGATTTTCCTACATACTAAATTTCAAACCAAGGATTTGGGACCATTGAAGTACTTCTTGGGTATAGAAGTATCGAGATCTCGTATGGGAACAATCTAGTCATAGAGAAAGTATGTTCTTGACTTTTTAGATAAGACTAGGTTGTTGGGATCCAAATTTGTTGATACACCCATGGATCCCAATAGTAAGTTAGTGCCAGATATGGGTGATTTGTTGCCTAATCCAGGACAGTAGCACATAATTGTTGGAAAGTTGAATTATGTCACAATGACTTGATCAAATATATTTTTTTCAAAAAGTGTTATGAGTTAGTTTTTTAATTCTCCAAGAACAATTCATTGGGATGCATTACTTCGCATATTGAGATATCTCAAAGGTGCACCAGGAGAGGTCTCTTTTTGGATTGTGGTCACACTCATATTCAAGGATATGTAGGTGTAGAATGGGTTGGGTTGCCTTCCATTTGAAGATCCATGACCAGGTACTATATCTTTGTTGGTGGTAATTTGGTTTTTTGGAAGAGTAAGAAACAAATTGTGGTGGCCAAGTCAGGTGTTGAGCCAGGGTATAGGGCTATGACTCACACTACATGTGAACTTGTTTGGTTGAAGAATATGTTGGAAGAATTGGGTTTTCCACATTCTCAACCTATGGAGTTGATATGTGATAATCGAGCTGCTATTCATATTGCCTCTAACTCGGTCTTCCATGAGTGGACAAAGCACATCGAAGTTGATTGCCACTTTGTTCAAGAGAAACTTTTGAAAAATCTTATTACAACCACTCATGTGGAGTCTAATTTTCAGCTTGTTGATTTATTCACTAAAGCCTTGGAGGTGCTCAAGTGAAATTCATTTGTAACAGGCTAGGAGCATATGATATATATGCTCCAGCTTGAGGGAGAGTGTTAATGGTTATTGGGTTGAATTGTACTTGACATATATTATAAATAGAGGGAGAGACCTATCATTGAGGTTATGTCTTCCATTTTTTTACCCAATTATTCAACATTAGCCAAATGTAAAGTTTAGTTTATATGTAATTTTTAACTTTTACCTCAAAAAGTATCAATTGATAGAAATGAAGAAATCAATCAATAATGGAGAATAAAGAGGAAATGCGAACCCAGGAAAAGATGCAGTTAACTACAATAATCACATGCCATGAACTTGAGTAAGTATCGCGGTATGTCCTACAATCCTCTAAAATAGTTGAACAACTTTGATAAAGAGACGCTTCTAAAATGCAAAAAGTAAAATAAGAATGCCATGAACATTCTGTACCCACATTAGTGCATGGTCCAATCTCTTGCATATTGAAGAAACATGATAGACCTTCATATTCCACAGTCAATTGGTATGCTCGTATTTGCTCCCCAGAAAAGGTTCTAGAAATATTGTTGCAGTTGATTTGAAAATTTTGCAATAGTCGAGCAGCATTGGCAACAGATGCTTCTACAAAGCCGCTGTTTGGATTACGAGAAATCTCGAGAGTTTCAGTGGTTACATCTTCTTGAAGCCATCGGTAAGTTCCAAAACCATGGGCAACAGATGGGGCCAGTTCTCTCTTCATCATCCTGCATGTTTTCACATTTTGCAGCTCAAAATAACAAGCCAGCTGAATATATGCTGACAAACCTAAACTACTTTCAAATGCAGCACTGACGACAACCATTTTTCTCTGCTGCTGGGCCCATCTTGCAATAAGTGATGCATTTTCAAAACCCCCAACAACACTAGGTTTGATGACCTGACAACATAAACATAACAAACCCAAATCAGGTTTCTACAAACTTTAACATTTTTAATAAACACAATCTTAAGATTCTCAACAATTACTATCAATCAGATTTAGAGTTAGACTCTTGATATGGTAAAACATCCCGGGATTAAGGATCCTTTGCACTTCATATAATTTGTGAAATTGTTTGTGGTCCTAGTTTTCACAATGGTAAAGTGATTTTGCAGCAAGAAAAAATGATGATGATAAAATAAAGGTACTTGTTTAAACTTGTTGAGCCTTTACCTTGAAGGGAGAATATTAGGCAATCCAAGAGATACTGAACCACTTATCCATAAGTAAGAAGTGCTTAGTTTAGTTGGTTGAATCCTTGTACTATTTCAACTAGTATTGGTTAGAATTTATGCATTTGAATGCTGCAATTGTCAGGGGCAAGCAACCCCATCTGATAGGGAATGAGCTGCAGTAAGTATGTTGATACACAGACCAGGTAGAGTTGTCCTAGCAGCAATCATAAGGAAAAAACTTTACTTACAACAGCAACTACTCTTGGGTGAGTGAACTTCGCAAGTGTTTTGAGAGGATGATCTTTGATACAGTCAATGGTTTCATCCAGTGCAACAGGTAAGCCAGTCTCTTCACAAAACTTAATTATATCTCCTTCATTCTGAACAGGTTCCTGAAATAATGGCTAGTCATGTGCTAGACAGCAGTGTAACAAGAAATCTTGAGAAATATATCCAAATGTGTTACAAAATACAGATAAGTGCAACATAAATAGAAAATTGAAGATGAAGCAAAAGGTTAAATAGTCAATCCCATGATATAAGCCTAATACAATTTTGCATTTACCTCAATATACTGTAGGCCACAATTTTTCACACAAGCTCCAAATTGAATTGCTTCTTTATAGGTCCATTTTCTATTGGCATCAGCACGGAGTTCAATCTCATGTCCAACCTTCTTTCTTACTTCTTCAACAACTGCAGCATCTTCAATGGGTTCTGCGCGACGTGCTACCTGGAAAAGAAAATTTGAAAACCATCCGATTAACAAACGATGTGTCAGTAGTGCATTGTTCATTTTCATATTTTAATAAATAAATATCTTAATTATATAGAACAGACTGAACAGTATAACTTTATAAGTAAATTCTGGGACATGATTTTCTTGCCTTTAGCTTAATTGCTGCAAATCCTTCCTTCACAAGCCTTCTAGCAATATAAGCCACCTCTGCTGGGGTTCCACTAGCATCAATAAGGGCACAAATCTGAACCTTAGATGACCTTTCACATATTTCTTCCTCTTTATCCATATGGGGATGAAGCATATTTAACAAATTGGAACCTTGCCTTAGAGCTATAGCATTGAGGATGGCCATCTCCAGGCCACATCTGACACTTGGAAATATTGAATATGGCTAAAACAAGGAAAGAACATAAACATTCTGAATTGAACTCCACTAAATGTGTATAGAGAGAAGAAGATAAATTTGGTAATAGCTTCAACATTCCTAGTTTTGTAAAGTAATTTATTTGCCAGACCTGTTGGTACTGTATTTTCTAAAGGAAGTAAGATAGACCTACCGGGACCCCCAGGCTGCTCCATATCCAAGAAGAAAATGAGCCCCTAAGCAGGGGTAATAAGTAACTAATCTTAACTCCTTTAATTGCATGAACAAGAAACTGAAGTTGCGCTTCTACTTCAAAAAAATTTTCCTTGTAAATTTCAAGAGGTGCCACCTGTTCAAAATTGTAGCAAATGAGTAGAAGTTCATTAGAATTTGAAGTGGGAAATGAGATTACAGGAAACTCTGCATTTTTTCAGGCTTGAACCAAAAATTTTGAAGCAGTTAAAAAAATGCGACTAATTAGAAGATCTACACAAGGCAGAGATATAAATTACTTGGAAACTGTGGGCAATTAATAAAACGTGAGTATTTATAAAATTTACCCTATCTTTTTATAATGAGGATGATTTATATTATTTTTCTTCAATTCGTTTACCCTTGCATGTAAACAATCCATCCAACAGGCAAAGCATACTAGGAATTATAAATCTACCCTGCAGTTTAGTGTCCATCTACTCTAGTTCCATGTTCAATTTCTATTCCCGTCAACTCAACAAATCAGAAAGAAAATTACTACTTAGTGCCTCCACCATCTATTTATATAGCTTGTAAGGCCATTTTCTGAGGAAAAGAGATATCTTGGTTTTATCCCTTTGAGAAACATGACAGTTCAAAGTTTACCTCCAGGATAGCTTTTACTAGAAGTGTGTTTGCATCATATTCCTCTGGCCAATGCTTTGATTACTTGGTCAATGGGAGGGGACTACCCAGTGTATCTGGTTGGATAGATTTCCTTTCTTGAACGACCAAGGGGAAGAGTTCACTAGTCATTCTAAGGGCGTGCTCTCTAGACCTCAATCAGACCATTTTCCTCATATTTTTTAAGTCTAGCAAAGGCAGATGGGTTCCTACTTCTTTTTGCTTGGACAAAAGATGGCCCGTCATTGATTTCATTCATTGGTCAAGGAGACTTGGAGAGAAATTCTTAGTGGGGTGGGAAAGTCTTAAGTTTATGAAAAAATTGAACCATCTTAAAAAGGCTCTGATGAAGTGGGACTTAGAAATTTTGGTGGTGTTATAGTTAAAAACGATAACATTTTGAATGAGATTTGAGTTGCTGGATAGGATGGAGATGCAAAGGCTTTATTTAAGGCTGAGGTTTCAAGGCGCATCTCCCTGAAAAAAGAGCTAGATGAGATGATTTTTAAAGAATAAAGGCACTGGAGGCAAAGATTATATGTCAATGGGTGAAGGAATATGATTGTAATTGTAGGTTCCTCCCTGAAGTTGCTATAGGGAGGTGTAGGACAAATTTTATCAAGGAGTTGGAGAATTTTGCAGGTGAGAAATTTAAGCACACCAATTTGATTGTAGGTCCCGTAAGTTAAGGTTACGTAATTTGGTCAGAGAGGCCTTTTTGAGGGTCAGATTATTAGGGGTGTGGTGCTCAAGATGGATAGAGATAAAACACTTGGATCATATAATGTTTTTTTTTTTTTTTTTTGAGAGAAAAAGAAATTCATTAACAGGAATGAGAAGAACTTACAAGAGGCAGAGGATAACAGATCCCAAAACAGAAAAAATGAATAAAACAAAGATTACAATAATGCTCCCCTGAAGTCCCTCTGAAGATCTGACAATAGCAATTCCTTGAAAAAATCCAAAAGAGTCAGCTCAATGTTACCTATAATGCGGAACGCTCCAGTCCATGGAACAGGGATGAAATTGTGGTATGGCACATGCTCTAAAATGCAGCACTGGAGGTATACTAATGTAAATATTATACTGGTGAAAAATATGTAATGGAAGCTGTATATTTTGGGGGAGGTTCAAAATCTAGAAGAGATTTTCCTTTGCAAAATATATAAATAATGAATCAGGATAGAATTATTATGTTATGATTCTCCACTTTAACTAATAAAAAAAATGTTTTATGAATCAAAACTTTGGATTGTAGTTTTTTTGATAAAAATGATAAATTAAGAGTGAAAAAGAAAGAAAAAGAAAAAACAAAATCAAGAAACAAAAAGATAAAAAAACCTAACTAGAAAACAGAAACCAAAAACAGCCAAGAAATCCCCTCTTATACCCTTCCCACCAAAGTTCACTGAACACTTAGGGTCGAAAATGTATGTTTGGGAACATTTGCATCAAGACGTGACTTGCTAGGATTTAAGCATTTTCTGGTAACTATGCCCAAAAGGAAGCAAGGAAAAAGACTCCATCCCAGAGAAGGCTAGAGTAAGTAGTTTTGCCATTAAAAAATCCTAGCTTTCTTTTCAGTCCAAAGGGTCCAAAAGAGAGCAAAGACAGTGCATCTCCATAAAGCTAGCCCTTTCTTACTTCTACCAAAACCTTTGTAATGCACCATCAAGAAAGAATCAACCTTAAGTGGGAGCACCAAAGCCTCACCAAATACTGAAAACAAAAGAACCAAAAGCCACTTAGCCACCCGATAGCAGAGGAACAAACGGTCAGCAGTTTCATTTGATTCAGAGCACATGAAGCACATATCCAGACCAAGAGCTTAATTAGGTCTCCTTGTTTGCAGCAAATAATTGGTATTAAGTCTGTAAAAGACCAAAGTACACATAACAGCTCTTATTTGAAAGGAACCTTTGCCTTCCAGATGAAATTATTCAAGGGAAAGGAAAAAGGACTAAAGGATTTCATGAGTTGAGAGAAGGAGGATTTTGTGGAGAAAGAGCCAGAGTTGTCCGCTACTCAAATACTCGAGTCCTCTCTCAGTTGGGAGGAAATAGTACCCAGCACTCTCAACAAAATAGTGCAGTCACCTCATCGACTTCACTTGGCCCATATAACTTTAAGGGCACTAATTTGATTGTAGGTCCATGATAAAGGGTTTTGA
This sequence comes from Malania oleifera, assembly GCF_029873635.1. Classification (NCBI taxonomy): domain Eukaryota; kingdom Viridiplantae; phylum Streptophyta; class Magnoliopsida; order Santalales; family Ximeniaceae; genus Malania; species Malania oleifera. The sequence goes on along the minus strand of NC_080420.1, from coordinate 33,184,317 downwards.
TTGGTATCCTCTTCCCAGGGATTGGGTAATTTGGTTAGAGGCCTTTTGAGGATGAGATTAGGTGTGTGGTGCTTGGGATGGATAGGGATAAATCTTGGCCCATTGTGGTCCGCCCCTTCCCTGAACCCCGCATACGAGGGAGCTTTGTGCACCAGACTGCCCCCTTTTTTTTTTTTTCATAGGATTGCTACAATTGTATGCATGCTAGTCATCGTCACGGATCTTACCTAAATCAAAAGTGATACAACCTTTATACTTTGGTATAAAAGAAGAATCTTTCAGTTAAGGTGAAAGATTTAAGGTCTATTTGCTTGACGAATGGTCTGTATAAGATCATTTCTAAAGTTTTTATTTATATGTTGAACACTATTTACAGTGATACTATTTCTTGTTGAAAGAAGTTTAGTTAGTGGTAGGTAAATTCAAAATGTTGTGCTGGTTGTAAATGAGGTGGGGTCGAATGTGACGAGAAAAGGTAAGGGTGTGTTTACAAATTGAACTTTTAAAAAGATTATGACGTTGTTTTAGATAAATTCTTAGGTGGCAATGATTTTGGTTCTAGGTGGAGGAACTGGATTAGAGTTTGCTTGTCTAAAATTAACATTGCTATTATTAGTAATACGGAACCTAAGTCACAATTTAGATCTTGCCAAAGTCTTCATCCAAATGACCCTTCACTCTTTTCTATTTATTCTTCAGTGGATATGCAGCGGATATTTTTAGTAGGTTGATTTGTGGGGCTGTAGCTGAAGGGTATGTGCAGGGTGTAGTTGAGGGTAGAGAAGAGGTTATCGTGTGTCACTTGCTGTTTGTTGATGATACCATTTTCTTTTAAGTTGACGCTAGGGATAGATTTTTGGAATTTCTGGATCAAGGATTTATATGGGTAAGAGTGGTATTGCAACCAGTAACTTGACTTTAAGTAGGGCCCTGCTTCTTTAGCAAGACATCTTCTTTAGTGGCCTGTCTTAGATTCATTTTGTTTTCTATCCTCGTTTAGGATTCAAGATGGGCGCAGCTAAGTTGGAGAAGGTTGCAAGAGATAATTCTGTTGGATGTGGGTGGCACAAAAAGTGATAGTTTTAGTTTTTCTGGAAGACTGTTTCGGCTTTGCTGGGTCTAGGTATGGTTTATCTAGAGTCTAAAAGCATTGCCCTAATGGATAAGTGGTTATGTAGATTGTTAAGATTTGGTTAAAAATGAACGACCTAACTTGAATATAGGTCTCTCCCTCTATTTATAATACAAATTTAAATACATTCTAACAACAATAATACCCTTACTAACTATCACTAATTAACATACTAAAACACTCAATAATAATACTAAAAGACATATATAACCTCTAACACTCCCCCTCAAGCTGAAGCATAAATGTCATAAGCTCCTAGCTTGTTAAAAATGAATCTAAGATGAGAACCCCCCAATGCTTTGGTAAACAATTGGTAAACAAATCAGCAAGCTGCATGTCTGACTTCACATAAGAGGTTGTAATGAGCTTCTGCACAAGTTTCTCCCCAAAAAAAGTGGCAATCAACTTCAATGTGCTTCATCTGCTCATGAAAGACCGGGTTGGTGGCAATATTAAAAGCAACTTGATTATCACACACCAAATTCATAGGCTGAAAATGCGGAAAATCCAATTCTTCCAACATGTTCTTCAACCAGGCAAGTTCACAGGTAGTGTGAGTCATAGCTCTATATTTTGATTCAACACTTGACCTTGCCACCACAGTTTGTTTCTTAATTTTCCAAGAAACCAAATTACCACCAACCAAGATACAATACCTGTTGGTGGTTCTCCGATTGGAAGGTGATCCAGCCTAATCTGCATTTGTATACTCATCATGATATAAAAGACCTCTCCCAGGTGCATCTTTGAGAGATCTCAAGATGTGAATTACTACGTCCCAATGACTTGTCCTCGGAGAATCTAGGAATTGACTCACAAGACATGTTGCAAAAGATATATCCGGCCGAGTAACTGTGAGACTATTCAACTTTCCAACAAGTCTCCGATATTGGCTTGGATTAGGTAGCAAATCACCCATATCCGGCATTAACTTGCTGTTAGGATCCATGGGTGTATCAACCGATTTAGATAACAACAAGCCAGTTTCATCTAATAGATTAAGAACATACTTTCTTTATGATAGAACAGTTCCGATACTAGATATCGATACTTCCGTACCCAAGAAGTATTTCAACAGTCCCAAATCTTTGGTCTAAAACTTGATCTGTAGAAAAAGTTTGCAACTCTAAATACCTTTATCATCATCACCTATAATAACAATATTGCCCACATAAACAATAAGAAGGATCCTACCTTATGAAGCATGACAATAAAACATGGAATGATCCATAGCACACTGTCGAAGACCAAACTCAAGTACTACAATACTGAAATGACCAAGCCATGCTCTGGGAGGCTGTTTTAAACCATATAAAGCCTTCTTGAGCCGAAACACTAAGCTTGATGGTTCTATGGCTCATCTAAAGGCCCATAACACACTGTGAAAGTCAACCCTGATGGTTCTATGGCTCATCTAAAGGCCTGTCTTGTTGCTAAGGGATACACTCAGGTGTATGGTCTGGATTGTTCTAATACTTTTTCTCCGACTGCCAAACTTACATCAGTACGTCTATTCATTTCATTTGCTACTACTTGTCACTAGCCTTTGCATCAGTTGGATGTAAAAGATGCCTTCTTGCATGGTGATTTTGAGGAGGAGGTTTATATGGAGCAACCACCTGGGTTTGTTGTTCATGGGGAGTCAAGCTTAGTGTTTCGGCTCAAGAAGGCATCTTTTGCATCCAACTGATGCAAAGTCTAGTGACAAGTAGTAGCAAATGAAATGAATAAACGTACTGATGAAAGTTTGGCAGTCGGAGAAAAAGTATTAGAACAATCCAGACCATACACCTGAGTGTATCCCTTAGCAACAAGACAGGCCTTTAGATGAGCCATAGAACCATCAGGGTTGACTTTCATAGTATAAACCCAGAGACAACCAACCACAGACCTGTCAGGAGGAAGAGGTGCCAAGTCCCAAGTACCATTGTCATGTAAAGCATTCATCTCTTTAACCATAGCATCCCTTCACCTTGAATGGGCTAAGGCTTCCGAAATAGATTTAGGAAGGATAGTAGATGATAGAGTAGTGACAAAACAATAATAGGAGGATGATAAGGAGTCATAAGAAACATAGTTGGAAATGGGGTGTTGAGTACATGTGCGTTTACCTTTTCGAACAGCAATAGGAAGATCAACATCATGGGAAATATGATCATTAGACGAGGAAACCAAAGGCGTGGTAATAGAAGCTAGAGGGGACTCTTTTACTTGGAGTCGTTGCCATGAATACACCTACAAATTAGGACGATTAAGGTGATGAGGACTCGAACTACATGGACACTTAGATTGTTGGTTGGGCAAGGGCAACAACATAGAATCTAGAAGATTAATCAAAGGAATAGACTCATTGAACTCATAAACGCTTAGTGATTGGGTGTAGTAAGGTGTAGACTCAAAGAAGGTAACATGGGCATAAACAAAGAAACGATGCAGCACATGACTATAATAACGATATCCTTTTGAGTATACGAGTAGCCCAAAAAGACACATGTTATAGCTCGAGGATCCAACTTATCCACCCCAAGAGTTAGTTGATGAACAAAGGACACACACCCAAATGTACGAGTAAGAGAAAATAAAGGTGAATTAGGAAAGAGAATGGAGTAGGGAATTTTACCGATAAGAACAGAGGATGACATCCGATTGATCAAATAATAAGCAGTAAATACAGCATCACTCCAAAACACTTTAGGTACATGCATTTAATAAAGTAAAGTGCAAGTGATTTCAAGAAGATGTCTATTTTTTTGCTCTGCAACCCCATTTTGTTGAGAAGTGTGGCCACAAGATGATTGATGAACAATACCAAACTGAGTCATATAAGTAGTGAATTGTGCACTGAAAAACTCTAGCATTATCACTTTGAAGTATTCAAACTGGAAAACCAAATTGAGTCTTTATTTCAGAACAAAAGACACAAAATACATAAAATAACTCAAAATGATCTTTTATTAAATATTACCAAGTCATTCTTGAATAATTATCCACAAAGGTTACAAGTACCGGAAACCCAATTTGAACACAACCCCGACTAAGGCCCCATACATTTGAATGAACTAACATAAAAAGGCTTGCAACCTATTTATTAACCTGGGAAGCGAAAGAAACACGATGGTGCTTTCCCAACTGATAAGATTCACAATCTAAGTGGATAAGAGGGTGTCTTAGTTCTATTAATATGTCAATGATTGTTAATGGGTAGGTCAGGGATTGCTTTGGTGTTTCAAGAGGGTTAAGGCAAGTAGACATTTTATCCCCTTTCTTGTTTACTCTGGTTGTAGATGTTCTTAGAAGGATGATTTCACATGTGCAGGATGTGGGGGCTATTAGTGGTCTGTATATAGGAGGGGTAGGTCTCTCATCTTTACTTTTCTGATGATACTATCTTGTTCCTTGAGAATAATGCTATGAAATTGTGGAAGGTTATTACTTTGATTAGAATTTTTTAGAAAATCTTGGGCCTAAAGATAAATTTGTCTAAGAGTGGTACAACTAGTATTAATTTGAGTGGTAGGGAGCTTGACTTTTAGATCTTTAGCAAGTTGTGAGTCTTTGGATTGACCTGTCTTATCTTGGTCTTCCTTTAGGGGGTAACCCTTTATTAGATGTTTTCTGGGACCCTATGATTAAGAGAGTGGGGAAAAGATTAGAGGGGTGGAAGAGGGCTTGTTTGCTGGGGTGGGGGGGGGGGGGGTGTAAAATCAATCTCATTGGTGCCTCTTTAGCTAGTATTCCTATTATTTTCTATCCCTTTTCAAAATTCCCTCTAGGGTGTCTAGGAAGGTGGAGAAGATCATGAGAGATTTTTTGTGGTCGGGTGTTGGTGAGAATAAGAGGGGCCATTTAGTTAGTTGGGAAGTTGTTAAGAGGCCCGAGTCAAAGGGGCATTTGGGGCTTCGTAATGTGGTTTCTAAGAACATATCATTAATAGGGAAATGGTTATGGATTCCCTATGGCACAAGGTAATAAAGAGTAAATATGGAATACATAAATAGATGGGATTCCAAAGTGAGTGGTAATGCCACTCATTTGAATCCTTGGAAGTTTGTTTCCCAAGTTGCTAGTTTTTTCTTTCCTCTCACACATTTTAAAGTAGGTAATGGGGATAAAATTCAATTATGGGAGGACATCTAGGTTGGTGAGTCTTCGTTGGAGCTGTTGTTTCCGCATCTGTTTAGACCTTCCATTGTTCACACTGCAAAAATTTCAGTTTTTTATTCTTTTGACGGGGCTCTCTTTCTTGGGATTTTCATTTCTTTAGAAGTCTCAATGAAAGAGAGGTTGGTGAGTTGACTCTTTCATCGGGTGTGCTAGATTCTTTCATGCCAAATTTCCAAGGGAATACAAGGCTTTGGATTGGGGACGTTTCAGGATATTTCTCTTCAAAGTCTTTCTTTTTCAATCTCATAAAATCCACAAATCCTAGCCCTTTCCTCTTGCATAAATCTGTTTGGGAAGCAAAAATTCTTTTTTAAGTCCACCCTTCATTTGGTCCTTAATTCTTAACAAGATCAACACAAATGATATGCAACAAAAACGAAGGCCTTACAAAAACGAAAGCCTCACAAAAACGAAGGCCTTACAAAGCCCTTTGTCCAGATATTTGCATGCTGTGCAACAAGTCTAATGAGACTATTAGTCATTTGTTCATTCGATGTAAGGTAGCAAGATGCATGTGGACCAATTTTGTTTTCATACTCTAGCGCGTATTGGGTGGCTCCGACTACAATTCAGGATTTTTTGGAAGTGAATTTTTAGGGTTTCGGGAAGGAGAGAGAAAGGATATTTTGGGACTCCGCTATATTTACAATGTTGTGGTCGCTTTGGCTGGAAAGGAATGCCAGAGTTTTCAAGGATCAAAAGACTTCTCCAAGATTGCTTTGGGAGAAAGTTACTTTCCTTGCTTCTGTTTGGGCTCATTCCTTTGGGGTTTTTGGGGTCTTTCGCTGTCTGACATTTGAAGAATTTGGAAAGCAGCTTTGACGTAATTTTTTTTTTTTTATTATGTGCTTTTCATTGGGGGATTTCTTATGCTTATTTCATTGTAATTATGTTTTATTTTTAATAGATGTGTCATATTATCTTACGAAAAAATGTTTAGTGGGAAAGAGAAAAGAATCTTGTGAACTAACCTCACCAAATCCAACGCCTCCATCTTCAAGAGACAAGGTTAAAATGAAGCCTTCTCTGTAAAACTTGGTGGGGTCATTATTGATGGAAATTGAAGTAGGTGGAGCAGATAGCAGAATTCTGCTCAACGGAAACACAAAAATTCATAGAGCAAATATCCTTAAAACATAAAAATATTATAACAGCAACTCATAAATAAATTTTTTCAATAAAAAATAAAAAAGTCAAAAGAAAATAAGAAACTAACCTGTATTCTGAATACTCCAATCTACTGACCTCAAAATGAAGGAAGCTGAATACAGCAGAATCTGGAAGTGAGAGCCTTGAAAAGAGGCTCATAGCATGATCTGCTGCTTGGCATGCAAATTTTCTCAACTTACTGAGAAGAGGGATATAATCTGTTAGCAAGGTGTACACAAATATGAATTTAACTTGGATAGGGTAATAATTCAGAAAAAAAAGAAGTCTAAACTTGAAAACCTGTGAAATGATGCATTGGCATCAATGCAGCTCTCAACTTCTATAACACAATCTGTTTCACGCTGTTGAGATGAGAATAAAGCATCCTGGAGTTCCACTTTCGTTCGGACATGCAAATGCTTCACACTGCACATTTACTGATGTAACTGAAAAAGCAAGAACTGGTTTGCTAGCATAGCTGATAAAGTAGACCACAAAAAAGTGATAACAATGATGACAAGGGAAGCTTAAGCAGATCCAGTTCATCAACTTTCACAATCGAGACCCCTACCCCTTGCCCAAACAAAGCCTCAGGTATATAAATAAAATCTTAGAAAACATAACAAAAGGCTAAGAGCAAATGGTCATTGGGTTATTTTTTTCCAATAATCTAACTAGCTACGAAGTAGGCATAATTCCGGTGGACAGCAGTATGTGGATCACATACTGATACTGATGCAGGAGACAAGCAATCGTCTGTAATTTGTGCTTTATTTTCATTTCTATGGTTTAGTTAATTTATTTAGGAGATATCTATAACATTCAAGGAAATTTACTTAAGATTCTAGAGATACTTTCAATTAGGTAATGAGTACTTTAGTTCATTTAGGTTTCCGAAAATAGTGGTGTTAAACTAAAAAATTTGATAAGAAGAAAGAAAAGAGTATGACAGAGTGGAGAAAGATGAGTGACAGCCAGATCTAGGAGGAATATCCCCTAATCCCAGCATGTTACAACTAGACATATTGTTTTTAAATAAAGCTTTTATGAAAAAATCTCTTTAACTCATCTATATATTTAAAAAAGGGAGTACTCACAACCTACTTCATCACAGCACCCCAAACAAAACTGAGGGTCAATTTCATTGTGCTTTGTACTTCGATGAAACACTGGGTTTCTAGCAATATAAATGGCATCTTGATTATCACAAAACATATTTATAGGCTTCCTTAGCAAGAAACCCATCCTTAAGAGATTTCAACTCATACAAGTTAACTTATTGTAAGAGACAAAGCTCAGTATTCTGCTTTGGCAATAGATCTCGCTACAGTATTTTGTTTTAGATTATGCCAAGTAACAAGCAAATGTAGGGTATCTAGAATAGTAGATCTACAATAGAGCCAGCCCAATTTACATTCCTCTGCTAGCAGAGCCCTTGAGATACCTAACAATCCCACAAAACAAACAATGTGCCATGATGGCTGCTTGGGATTCTCCTTAAATTGATCACCATCCCCACATCAAATGATATGTTAGGCCTAGGGAAAGTCAAGTAGATTAGCTTGCTAATCAAATGCCTATATCATCAACATAAACTACTAGAAGTAGTACATATGTATCCTTTTTGCAGACATAGACTGAATGATCAAAGTTGGATTGGATGAACACAAATGCAGAAGCTACCTAACTAATTTTTATGAAATCAGGCTTGAGGAGAGAACTTTGGACCATGAATGCCTTATGAAACCTATATACCTTACAAATCTAACCGAGAGCAACATACCCCGGAGGTTGCTCCATGCACATCACTTCTTGAAAATCCCCAAAATTCTTAGAAATTCTTCTCATCCAACTCATAAAAGGGCTGATCAAAATAAAAAGCCAATGAAATCAACAAACTTTAGAATTTAGTCGAGTAGCGCGGAGAGGTTATCTTAAAATAATACGATTTGTTTGGGTGCTTCACAACCAATTGAACAATAAACTAATTAATAGAACCATAAGGAAACTATTTGATGGTGTCAACCCAATGACAACCAACTCCTTGCTGCGAGGAGTAGGAGGAAGATCCACAAAGTCCAACGTCCTTTGAGTGGTTGTAGCACCCATTTCTGCATACATGGCATGCTTCCACCCATAGTTAGAAAATTCGACCATGTGATTACAGGATAGAAGAACAGGAAAGAGACAAGGCAAAAGAATGCAAAGTAACAGTGACAGGAAATTGGAGGATTAAAACATAATTATGAAATCAGATTAGTGAATAATGAGCACTACTGGGTAAAAGTTCTCGTACCTCTCTTATTAGCAATTGGCATATACAAGTCAAGCTAGCATGGTTATCCAAATATGGAAATCAAGATAGCGGAGAGCCTGACATATTTTTTTTTATGTTCATAAATTAATGAGGCAGAACTAGAGTTGAAGTGTTCTCTAGAGGAACAAGGAAAGGAACAAGAGGATCAACACATGAAGGGGAATGAGAAATCATTGGACTCAAGAGATTCATCCAAGCTAGGAACCAAAACTAGAGAAATAAGGCGTCCTTTTAAAAAAGAAAATGTGACCTGAACACTGTCAAAATTTCCACAAGTGTGAAGGTCATAATTTTTACATCTTTTCTGAGTTCTCAAGTACGCAACAAAGACACATTTTATAGTAAATGAAGAAATTCATTAATAGAGTAAGAGTATACAGCCAGGAGAAAAGGAAGTATCCTTAGCAAAGTCCAGAAACAATCAGATAAAAAGCAAGAAAGCCAGAAAACTAAAAAAAGAAAATCAAATAAGACCAGCGCAGACTAACAATTCAACACAGTGCCAATCACGCTGAATATCTGAAAGGTTCACCCCCTTAAAATTTCCCTGCCCCACACACCAAAGAGAAGCCACACGATGTATCTTTTCCCAAACCAGAAAATGCAATGACTTCTTCGTACGAACATTATGCTCCATCCACAACCCCCAAAATACTGCAAGGAAAGCACATTTCCAGAGCGCTGCCCTTTCCTTTTTCCTGCCAAAACCCACAAAAGAAACTCCCAAAAGTCTGCTGCCTCCGAACTCATCCAACATTCCCTTAAAATACTAAGTGACTTATTCCATACCATCCAAGCATAATCACAATGTATAAACAGATGCAATGCAGATTCTTAAAAATTTAAACAACACAGACGTCTGGACATAGAGCCTTCAAAGGTTTCCTGACCAGCAGCAAGAAGCCCAAGCAGTCCATATCACAACCTTATTACAATCCGTTTTATCCATGCTATCGCCAAATAGACACACAATATCTGAGTGCAAACCATTGCCAAAATGCTCCTCATCCTCACTCCAACTGGTTGAAATTCCTGCTTCACCTGAATTTGCCCCATCAGCATCTTTAACGGAAAGCTCTTGTTAATCCATCATTCTCAAATGAACTGCTGGTGATGCTTCCTCCTTCTATGTAGAAGACACCTTCCCACCACTTGGAACATTGTGAGAGCAGCACTGCACCTTGCACTGGTCCCTTCAGCCTGGGATTTTACAATAAGAAACTATTTGGGCCTATCTGCTTGTTGAACCCCCACATGCCCCCCCCCCCCCCCAAAAAAAAAAAATCCTTATTTGAATGTTGATCCAATCCACAGGCTATTGCAAATGCCTTGTAGGCTCTATAGTTTATAAGCAATATTCAAAATATGGGCCTGTTCATTGAGCAGCTCAACTGGGAGGTAAATGAGCTTTCCTTTCTTTCCAAAGATTAGCCCAGGTTCAAATTAGTATCAACCTAATTATGGGCCTGTTTGTAAGACTGGCCCACCTCAGATATAAATAATACTCTTTCTCATTCAAATAATAAGCCCAGGTCTAGAACAATCATCAAGTAACTTGGCATCTCCTGAGGAGAATTTATGGCATCCGACAAAGAATACGCAAGTTCCTTCACTTGCATCTCACCATCACAATGTGACCAAACCTGATTTTCCTCTGCCAACAGGCCCAACACAACCTGGCTCCATGAGAGATCACCTTGCTTACTTCCTTTCTTACACCATTATTCTTTGCCAACACCACCCAACTCCACAATGGCTATTGCTAATGCCTTGTAGGCTCTGTAGTTTATAAGCAATATTCAAAATATGGGCCTGTTCATTGAGCAGCCCAATTGGGAGGTAAATGAGCTTTCCTTTTTTTCCAAAGATTAGCCCAGGTTCAAATTAGTATCAACCTAATTATGGGCCTGTTTGTAAGACTGGCCCACCTTAGATGTAAATAATACTCTTTCTCATTCAAATAATAAGCCCAGGTCTAGAACAATCATCAAGTAACTTGGCATCTCCTGAGGAGAATTTATGGCATCCGACAAAGAATACCCAAGTTCCTTCACTTGCATCTCACCATCACAATGTGACCAAACCTGATTTTCCTCTGCCAACAGGCCCAACACAACCTGGCTACCTTGCTTACTTCCTTTGTTACCCCATTCTTCTTTGCCAACACCACCCAACTCCACAATCAATAAACTCATTTGACTTCCTTCACCCCTGCCACCATCACCAGGAAGAAGGAGATCCCTAGCCAACACATAGAACTCATTCTCAGAATCACAAAGCTTCACTACCCCACTTTTTGAACCACCAGGAACATATACTGAAAATTGTACGAAGAATTCTATATGAATAATTCTTCCATTGAATTTACGTATGTACATCCCAATCTTTTATAATTCAATCAACTAATTTAAATAAGGAAATAATCTCCCTATAGCATAAAATAAAATAAAATAAAATCTCCTACATTTATCCACCTTCCTAATTTATTCATTATTCACAAAGATACTTGGGATTTTAACACTCCCCCTCAAGTTGCATCATAGATATTAATCATCTCCAATTTTCTAATGAGATCATCAAAGTTCTGTCGTCCCAACCCTTTAGTGAAGATATCTGTAGTTTGTTCCTTGGTAGGTACATAAATTATACAGATAATTCCTTCAATTTTTTCTTTGATAAAGTGTCTGTCCACTTCCACATGTTTGGTCCTGTCATGTTGAACTGGATTGAGAAAGATACTGATGATTGCTTTGTTGTCACAATAGAGTTTGATAGGAAATTTCACTAGGACCTGTAGTTCCTCCAAGAGTTTCTGTAACCATAGTCCTTCACATATTCCTTGAGCAACTGCCCTGAACTCTGCTTCAGCGCTACCACAAGCCACTACATTCTGTTTTTTGCTTCTCCAAGTTACCAGATTTCCCCAGATGAATGTGCAATATCCTGTGGTGGACCTTCTATCTTCCACTGATCCTGCCCAATCTACATTTGTAAAGATCTCTACTTTCTTGTTTTCACATTTCTTGAAGAAGAGTCCTTTGCCCGGGAAGCCCTTGGGATATCGAAGGATCTTGTATACAACATCTAAGTGGGCTTCTTTTGGTGAATGCATATGTTGGCTTACTACACTAACTGCAAATGCAATATCTAGTCTAGTATGTGATAGGTAGATTAGCTTACCAACCAATCTCTGATACCTCTCCTTTTCAATTGGTATCCCACAGTCTTCAACCCTCTTTATTGCTTCAATCGGGGTTTCATTGGGTTTGCATCCAAACATATTGGTTTCACTTAGAAGATTAGTAACATACTTTTGCTGAAAAGCACTAATTCCCTTTTTCGTTCCAGCAACTTCCATGCCCATGAAATATGGCATTTGTCCCAAGTCTTTAATTTCAAATTTAGTGGCTAGAACCCTCTTCAATCTTTCCATCTCTACCGTATCTTCCCCAGTTAGGATTATATCATCAACATATACTATTAGAATTGTTCTCTTGCCCTTTTCAGACTGTTGGAAGAACAGAGTGTGATCTGATTGCCCTTGTCGATATCCTTGGTTCTTTATTACTTTTGCAAATCTGTCAAACCATGCTCTGGGAGATTGTTTAAGTCCATATAAGGACTTCTTGAGTTTACACACTCTGTTTTCTTCGCCTTTCCTGCTGAATCCTATAGGTATAGTCATGTAAACTTCTTCTTCTAACTCACCATTTAGAAATGCATTCTTAATGTCAAGTTGTTGTAGTGACCAATCTAAATTGGCTGCTAAGGACAGGAGGACCCGAACTGTATTCAAGTTTGCCACTAGTGCAAATGTCTTCGTATAGTCAATGCCATAAGTCTGTGTAAAACCTTTTGCAACAAGTCTGGCTTTATATCGTTCAACTGTCCCATCAGATTTATGTTTCACTGTGAAGACCCATTTATAGCCAACAAACTTCTTCCCTTTCGGAAAATTCATTAACTCTCAAGTTCCATTTTTTTCTAGAGCCCACATTTCCTCCATGACCGCCTCCCTCCATTTAGGTATTTCCAGGGCTTCCTGAATGTTCTTTGGAATTCTCGTCCTGTCAAGATTAGAGACAAAAGCACAATATCTTGTAGACAACTTTTATAAGACATGTATTTAGACTAGGGATATTGAGTACATGACCTGGCTTGTTTTCTAATTGCAATGGGTAAATTGATGTCTTCAGGTACAAGATTATCAGGTGGGAGCTCTATTACCGGATCAGGATTGGGTGTGTACTCATGGTTATTCGGAGCCATCACCGGTTCCAATGCTCTTGGTGCCTCAGGTATGAGATTCTCCCTATTCTTTGTGTTCGGATTTCTTGAGTAAACAAGTATATCTGCGTTGTTTTGTTTTCCTGTATCTCCCCCTGAGATTAAATGCTCTTTTGTGTTCGGCTGGTCAGGAAGTGAAGCAATGGAAGACTCAATAGATGGGTCAGGGAATGAAGTAATGGGAGGCTCAATAGCTGGTACGGGTTCAGATGGTACATATTCAGTAGTAAAGAAGTCAACAAACCGATCTTCACTCCATTTCTCCCCCTAAAGAGAGGTCTTGGGGAAATAAGGGGCAGTTTCAAAGAATGTGACATCCAGGCTAACAAACGTTTTTTTTGAGATAAGATCATAGCATTTATATCCTTTCTGGGTAGGGGAATAACCAATGAAAACACATTTAACAGCACGAGGATCCAATTTAGCCCGATGGTGAGCATGAACATGAATAAATGTAGTGCAACCAAAGTTTTTTAGCAGAAGACTGGAGGGAAGGCGAGAGGTAGGAAAAAATTCCTGGAATTTCTGGAGAGGAGTGGCAAAGGAAAGTACTTAACTCGGCATTCGATTAATGAGATGGGTAGCTGTTAAGATGGCATCTCCCCAAAAATAGTTTTTCATGTTTGTAGTGAACATCAAAGCCTGAGTTACTTCAAGTATACATCTGTTTTTTCGTTTGGCAACCCCATTTTGTTGAGGGGTGTCTACACAAGAACTCTAATGAATAATCCCATTTTCTTGAAGATAAGTTCCCAGAATTTCATTAAAATATTCCGTACCATTATTAGTCGTAAAATTTGAATTTAAGTTTGGAATTGTGTTTGAACCATGAAATGAAAATTGAAAAAAATGAATTGAACTTCTGTTTTATCTTTCAACAAGTAAACCCAACAAAGACGAGTGTGGTCATCAATAAAAATAACAAACCATTTTGTATGGGTGCGATTGGGGGATCGTGAGGGTCCCCACATCACTATGAATCATAGTAAACGGGCGAGATGGTTTGTATATAGATAATGGGAAAGAGGCACGCCGGTGTTTTGCAAGCTCACACACTTCACATTGAAACTCTAAAGAATTTTTATTTGAACATATAGATGGAAACAAATGTTTTAAATATTGAAAATTTGGGTGACCCATCCTAGAATGCCATAACAAAAGTTCATTCTCTCTAGAAATAGATACAAAATCACAAATTGCAATATTATATTGTTTACTCAAGCTTGCCTCCTCAAAGTAGTAGAATCCTTCATACGCCTTAGCAGTGCCAATCGTCTTCCCCGATGACTTTAGCCGAGCAATTGGAGTCTTTCGTTAACTGGCTGATAGATAACAAATTGCAAGATAATTTGGGAACAAAAAGGACAAATTTTAAAGTAATAGAGTCAGATATGCAAATATTTCCTTTTCCAGCATAAGGTGAATAGGATGAAAACAATTGATAAGAACCAGTCATATGATCATATGCACCCGAGTCAATTATCCATGGTGGTTTGTAACATGATATAATATTTAAGGTTGACAAATAATTACCTCGGTGAGCCAGAGAACCAGCGGAAGATTGACCCGATGTTTGAATTGAGGAAATCATTTTATACACTTGATCCAATTGCTGAGGGCTGAATGCACTACTTGAAATATTGTTGGTTTTTTCACCTTGTGGTTTTTCAGTTGAACAATCAACAGTAGCCTGATACCCATGATTTTTTTTATATTGTCTCGGCTTCCAATTTGTAGGTTTTCTATAAATCTCCCAGCAGGTGTCTTTTGAATGTCACGACTTTCGACAATGTTCGCACCAAATTTTTCCTTTTGGTGGCCTTTGTCCAGAACCGGAGCCCGAGCCCAAGCCCGTAAGTATTTCAAATATGCTCGTAGGGTGTTTTGACATTAGGGCCGAAACTTCAGGCCCCATTTCTTTTCGGGTTAGGGCTGGAATTTCAGGAGTGCCGTGCGTCTTCAACATCACTTTGCGGCGACTCTCCTCACGCTGCACCTCTTCGAAGACCTCCTGAGTCAAAGGTAGGGGACGCTGGCTAAGGATCCTTCCTCGTACATCATCCAGGTTGCCATTGAGACACACCAAAAACTCGAACAACCTCTCATTCTTGAGGCGTCGTTTCTACCATATGCTGTCGCCGGAGCACTCCCACTTTTCATCGACGCTGAGGTCAAGTTCCTGCCAGAGGGTGGTCATCTCCATGAAGTACTCAGTGACCTCCTTTTCTCCTTGCCGCAGCTGCCACAGTCGGGTTTTAATCTCAAAGATTTGGGACTAACTTTCGGCATTAGAGTATGTCTTGCGAACTGCGTCCCAGACATCCTTCGCCGTTGGAAGGAACAAGTATATCTTGCCGATTGAGGGCTTCATCGAATTTATGAGCCACGCTGTCACCACGGAATTCTCGGCTTTCCATTTTTGCAGAGCTGCAATGTTGGTTGTGGCGGGCTTCTTCCGTTCGCCGGTAAGGTATCCTAACCTCCCTTTTCCTTCAATCACTAGTTTAATGGACTGAGCCCATTCACGAAAAATTTTTCCGTTCAATTTCTCCACTGAGAGTGGAAAGGCCGTGTTGTCTAGCCCCTGCGAACTCACGGTTGAGATGATGTCAGAGTTGCCTTTGAGAGTTTCAGGGGAACTTGACCCTCTGCTGTTGACGGCGGCTTCGTCTACCATAGTTAGCTAAGGTTTAGAAACCCTAGCTCTGATACCAGGTAAGAAGAATTTTAAATGAATAATTATTCCATTGAATTTACGTATGTGCATCCCAATCTTTTATAAAACAATCAACTAATTTAAATAACAAAATAATCTCCCTATAGAATAAAATAAAATAAAATAAAATCTCCTACGTTTATCCGCCTTCCTAATTTATTCATTATTCACAAAGATACTTGGGATTTTAACAAAAATTTCTTCCCTTTCAACCTAGCCCTAACTCCAGAAACTTTCCCACCATTGTCAATTGAATTGTCATCCAATATCTCATGTTACCCATACAAACACCTCAAACCCCTATGCAACTATCCAAAGACCAATGACAACTCATCAGAAAACCACATTTCAGCAACTAAAGGAAATCTCACCTGCCTATTATGAGACTGCTTGTGTTTGAGAACGAAAAGATAAGGACACTTCCCAACTTTATCCAATCTCAGATTGGAAGCCTCCCCTTCAATTTGAATCAAGCATCTGCAGGAGAAAAGGAGAAGATGAGGGGTTTTGAGAGATAGAACCTTCAATAATTCAGTTTTGCCACATCCTAGCAATAGGCCTAAAATCTTCCAGCTTAATAGAAAGGTCCTTCTTAGGAACTAATGTTCTTTAGCCAACCACCCCATCAAAGTAGAACTCCTGAGTCCTGAGAAACCCTTCAATAACTCAACTTCTACCACATCCCAAAACCTCTAGAAATTAAAGCCATCAAGACTGCCTTCTCTCTATCCATTTTAAAAGCTGTTCTCCTAACTTCTTCCTTAAAAGACCTTAAAAAACCTTTCCAATCATGAAACCTGACCATACTAGATTGGAGATCAAACCCTCAATCAGAGGCCTGCAAGTCTCCTCCCCTGAACAAAGAAAAAGGAAAAAAAAAAAACTAGTAATCTCCTTTGCAATTAAATTAGAATCCCAAATAATTCCTCCTTCATTGGTCCTGAACCTCATGACTTCACTTAATGATTATCGAGAAAAGAATATTACTCAGATACCGACTATGTGTCCAGATTCTTACCCATGTGCATTACACAGCTTGCGGACTGAAATGTTATGTGAGGTGTAGAAATACTGATTCAGTATAGTCGCATCAGTTCTATTAGCAACAGGAAGGAGACTGAAGATTGCACCGCCATGATTGTTTATAACAAGCACCGTCATTGGTTTCCGCCACATCCTGCAAACAGAATTATATTTGTTAGATTACAACTTTTGCCAAAAAGCTTAAGCTATAGGCTGCGGGCCAACACTATATATTAAGCTTTGACACCCCCTCCCACATGCTGCCCGATAGCACGTGGAGAGATGAATAAATGACAAGTATCACCCAATTACAGGGAATATAATAATTTTTAAACACCACACAAGAAATGCAGGCAACAAGGCTAGAATCCAGGACCTCCTAGCAATTTAGGTCTGATACCATGTTAGATTACCACTTTATCCAAAAGCTTAAGCTATTAGGTCGTAGGCCAACAATGTATGTCAAACTTTAACAGTTTTCCCGGAGTATAGAGTAATGCACCTATGCTGTTATGCATAATAATATATCAAATGAACAAGACGATAACTTGGCCATATTTGGTTTTCATCTGCAAATCCAAAGGTACCTTCTATTTGCACAAAATTTGAAAAACTGGTTCAGCATCCAGAATGTAATTAATAAACGCACACATCCAAAACCAACAGATAAAACTAATTTGGAAGGCATGGAATCACTTGTTAGATTTCTCAAAATGGTGATGTTTTCAGTTTTCACCTCAAGTTTTGCGCATATTTACTATCTCTTGTAACGGTCATCAAAGTCCTTTTCAAGCCAAAAATATGAGGAAGTGGAGGGAGGGGAAGAAAAAAGTACACAATATTGGGATTGTTATAATGTTACCATGTTTCAGGGGTATTGTTGACAATTTACCTAGTCATTTGTGGGATCTCTAATTCTCATAAACTTTCTTATCTCTATTTTATTTTTACTGACAAGGTATCAGAACAACAATCTAAGCCACAAAACTGCTGAAGGGCTTCACAATCAAGCCACCTCCATGCCAGCCATGGTCTTAGTTTCAGCAAAATGGTTGAAATTTCAGCTAACTTTGAAATCAAAATGACAGCCCAAACAGAACCAACTAAAATATAATAACTAACGAAAATCAGATCTTTAAATCCAGAGTGTACAGGGCAACGTACCAAAAAAAAAACTCACCCACCTAGTAAACTCTGGTTTTCTTCTCAATACTGGATTCCTTCTCAGTTGATACTCATATAGATCCAAATGTGAACTTATCTAGGGATGTTAACCCGGACTTTGAAGACAAACGTCAACATATGCAGTTGGTTGGCAAGTTGATCTATTTGACCATCACTAGACCTGACATGAGTCAGTTTATGGAAAATCCCAAACCACATTCGGGTGTTGTTTGTAGAATTTTGTAGTATCTCAAAAGCTCTCCCAAGTCCCAAGCCCAACAAAGATTTGATACATAAATGTAATGGAAATTGTGAGATCGTGGGATACTCCAATGCAAATTGGGCTGGATTTTTTTATGATCAAAGGTCTACTACTGGGCATTGTACATTTCAGAGGTAATCTTGTTACTTGGCCTAGCAACAAACAAACTATTGTAGCAAGATTTAGGGCTGAAACAAATTATAGAGCTACGACTCATACTGTGAGCGAGCTTTTGTAGTTGAAGTCTCTCAAGGCTGAGATGGGATTCTTTGTAATGAAGCCAATAAATATGTCTTGTGATAATCAAACTGCCATTTATATTACTAGCAATCCAATGTTTTATGAGAGGACAAAGCACATAAAAATTGTCCATCATTCTGTGAGTGATGCTATATTGAAGAAAGTTGTGGGGACTCCCTTTGCAAAATCCATAGAACACTAAAACAATGTTTTAACGCAGCCTTTATTTAAGCTTGCCTTCTCTAATGGTTGTCACAAGTTGTGGTTGGATGATATTTATGCACCTCTAGCATGAGAGGGGAGGCGTGTTAGAGAAGAATATTTATTTTAGCAATCAGGTGGTGTTAATGTGGGTGTTTTTGTAAAAGGTCATGTAAAAGCAAGATTAAAACATTTCGAAATCTTTGTGTTGAACACAGAAGTGGGCATAATTTAGGATATTTAAATTTAATTATGTAATTTTTAGAGTGCATTATCTTTTTTCTTTAGGGATTTGCTATTATTCCCAAATTATGTTATTCAATATTAGACAAAGGCTTATTTTTGTACAACTTGGAGGGGAGGAAAATTGAGTTGAGAATTGAATCCTAATTGAGCTTTTCTTCATTTTTACTTCCTTTTTAATTGCGTTTATTTCTCTTATCTTCTGGAAACTTTTGCCAATCAAACTAATATCAACAAGCCAAGGTTTCCTTTTTGACAAGGGATCCACAATCGGCTACTCTGAATTCATTGGTGGAAACATGGTGTCTTGGAAGATTGAGAGAGAGCTATAGTTGCAAGGTCAAGTAGAAAATCTAATTCATGCTTCATACTACCTAATTAAAATTATGCTGAAAGTATTTGCATTTCAACATTCCCAACCTGTCAAGTTGATGTGTGATAATCATGTAGCTGTTAATATTGCATTAAATTCAGTTTTTTGTGGGAGTAAGAACATGAAAGTTGACTTTCACTCTGTTCCAAAAAGTATTTTTGCAGAATCTGTTCAAAACCACTCATGTGAAATCTTAGCATCAATTAGCTAATTTTCTTACCAAGTCCTTTGAGGCTGCCCAAGTTAAATTCATTTATAACAAACTAGGAGCCTAAACATACGAAATATATGCTCCAGTTTGAGGGGGAGTGCTGTAGTGTTTTCCATGTATGAAGGGTCATTATTGACCCTTAGAAACTTTCTTATCTATATTCTATTTTGATAATAGGCTTTCTGCCTTTATCTATACTATTACTTAGACACAGTAAGTCCCTCTTAAGGTTATGTAGAGACAATTCAACTCAAGTGAGAATTTTAGATTGAAAAATGCATCCACAAAAGTTGTAATAGATCGAACTTCTTACCTGTGGCCGAAAATCGCCAACCCATTCGTATCATGAAGGAAAGAAACATCTCCAATCACACAAAGTACCTAAGAGTAGCCATAATAGAAGTGTCAACCACCCTTACATTGTCAAATTCATAGTAAATCAAATAGCTGTAACCAATACTAAATCAAATACCCACCATCAAACAAAATCAAGAAATTGTGAGCTAATTCATATCATGAATTAACTAGATAACCTTCCGAGTAGAAACAAAAAGCAATAAGCATTAGATGATGATCATGGTCTTAAATTTCCATGAAATTTTTATCGAAAATTTCATCCGCTTTCCATCACACTCAAAATCGAAATGGCAGTCAATTTCTGTTTTACAAAATTTTCATCCAAATTTCCACAAATTATCCAAAATTTATCAGAATCTAATTTCAGCAGAACTCGTCGAAATTTTAAATATATAATGTAATCTCCTCGAAATTCAAATTTGGAATTCAAAAACTCAATTGAAATTTCTCTCTTGCATACTTTTTCTTTTAAACTAAAGATTATCACAAAATATGACTTAACGCTTCTAGACTTTTGAAATTATTTGAAAAACTAAAATTAGATATTAACTGCGACATGTTATTTGATCTTTTATGCCTAAATTATATATATATATATATATATGTATATATATATGTCTATATATATATATATGTATATATATATGTATATATATACATATATATCTGTAATAAATAATATTTAACTGATTTTATATTAATTGAATATGTTTAATAAGATTGTTACATTAAAGTTGTTAAACCTTATACCCCACATGCTAATCCTAGATGTATTTTAGTTATAAATCATGCATTATTATGTCTATTCATAGTCAATTGGAACATGAGAGGATTAGGTAGTTTGAGGAAGAGGAGTTTGATTATAGAGGTTTTGGATAAGAACTGCCTGATATTGCACTTATCTAGGAAACTAAATTGGAATCAATAGATAGGGGCTTAGTGAACACTATTTGGGATGGCCCTTGTAAGAATTGGGAATTTTCGCCTTCAAGAGGTGCTTCAAGGGGCATTCTTGTCTTATGGGATTCAAGCTCTATTTCTAAAGTGGGTCTCATCAATTTACGATCCTTCAAGGCCTATATTTGGGAAGAGCTTAGCTCTATCTTTGGATTTAGTTCCACTAGATGGACTATGGAAGGAGATCTCAATGCGATTAGAATTTCTAAAGAGAAGAAAGGGGAACAAGACCTACCGCGAGTAAGCAAGTTTGATTCTTTAGTTAAGGATTGCAAGCTGAGAGATCTTCCTTTGGGGAATGCTTCGTTCACTTGGTTAGTTTTTGTTTTTTGGGAGGGGAGGGGGCATGGTCTTAAATTTCCATGAAATTGTCGAAATTTCCGATTTCTGTCACCCTCGAAATAAAAAATGGCAGTCAATTTCCATCTTGCATAATTTCCATCAAAATCTCAACGAATCATCCAAAATTTATTGAAATCTTGAAATTTTAGAAAAACTTGTCAAAATTTGAACTATGCAATGAAATTTCCTCGGAATTCAAATAAGAGATTAAGGAGTGAAGTGAAATTTCTCTCTTAATTTATTTTATTTATTTTTATCAAAGCAAAAGATTATTACAAGTTCTTTTGAAATTATATGAAAAAATAAACTTACAACAACATTTTATTTAACCATTTATGTCTAAATTATTATTATTTGTACAATAAATAATATTTAAATGACTTATGAATTTCATTTATATTAATTGATTTACAAAATATGTTTAATGTACATTATCTTATAAGCATGTTTGATGCACATATTATATTACAACTTCTCCACCTCATACACAACATAGATGTATTTACTTGTGATATATTAGTCCAAGAACTTACATTATTATGTCTATTAATCATTTCTAAAGCTTCATAAAAAGAATTTCATGCTTTACCTATGATTTCCATTATTTTTTCAAATCAAAATCGAAATTGACATCTAAATTAAAATTTCCATACTTTTGGAGCTTCGAAATTTGAGTTGAAATCGAAATTTAAGACCTTGGGGGTGGAGGCTAGAAGGGTAGCTAATAAATGGGATAATTTTTGTTTTGTAGTGAGTGGGAGGATGAGTTTCCTAATCTATCTCATACAACTCTTCTTAAGACAACTTCCAACCATTTTCCCATTTTTCTATAGTCTAGTAAGGTGTCATGGGGTCCTATACCTTTCAGGTTTTAGAACATGTGGCTTAGCCACATGTATAAAAAGTGAGGATGATATTGTGTTGGTCAAAGGCGAAGATATTAAGGAAAATGGCGAAGTTACTGTAGTAAGTTGTTTAACGAAAACCAAATAGAAGGCTTAAACTTAGAATTATCAAATGAGGAAAAGACTAAAAATATAAGATTTATTCGCAAAATTAGAGTTAACAAAGTTAAGTTTGCACTAAAAAAGATGAAAAATGGGAAAGCTATGGGACCAAATAACATCCCAATTGAAGTTTGGAAATGCTTGGGTGATAACGAAATTATATGGTTAACTAATTTATTTAATACAATTGTAAAAACTAAGAAAATGTCAGATGAATGGAGGAAAAGCACTTTAATACCTATAAATAAAAATAAAGGAGATATTCAAAACTGTAATAACTATCGTGGAATTAAACTTATGAGTCATACGATGAAACTATGGGAAATGGTAGTTGAACAAAGATTAAGGTTAGAAACGAAGATCTCAGAAAATCAATTTGGTTTTATGCTTGGGAGATCTACCACAGAAGCTATTTATCTTTTAAGAAGATTAATGGAAAAGTTTAGGGAAAAGAAGGACTTGCATATGATATTTATTGACTTTAAGAAAGCATATGATAGGATATCTAGGGAAGTTCTATGGTGGGTTTTAGAAAAAAAGGGTGTATGTTGTAGGTATACCGATGTCATTAAGGATATGTACGATGGAGTAATGACTAGTGTAATGACTATAGATGGAGAAACTAGAGACTTTCCAATTATCATAGGTGTACATCAAGGATCTACTTTGAGTCCTTATCTTTTTGCTTTAGTGATGGACCAATTGACTAAGAGTATTCGAAAGGAGGTTCCATGGTGTATGTTGTTTGCAGATGATATTGTATTAATTGACGAAACTAGGGACGGAGTAGAGGCTGAGTTAGAATTATAGAGAGAAGCTTTGGAATCTAGAAGCTTTAGGATAAGTAGAAATAAAACAAAATATATGAAATGTAATTTGAGTAATGATAGGAGGAATATTGGAGGCAAGTTAAACTTGATGATGAAGAAATAAATATCACTTGTAGATTTTGATACCTTGGATCTATTATGCAAGCTGAAGGAGAAATTGAAGATGATGTAATGCATAGAGTTAAAGCAGGTTGGGTAAAATGGAGAAGTGCATCAAGTGTGCTATGTGATCATAGAATACCCTTAGAATTGAAAGGGAAGTTTTATAGGACAGCTATAAGACCAGCTATGCTATATGGATCGGAATGTTGGGCGACGAAGAAACATTATATCCACAAAGTAAAAGTTGCTGAGATGAGAATGCTTAGATGGATGGGTGGTATAACATTGAAAGATAAATTAAGGAATGAACATATTCGTGGTAAGTTAGGTGTAGCTCCTATAGAAGATAAGATAAGGGAGGGACGACTCAGATGGCATGGACACTTGCAATGTAGGCCACATAGTGCACCTATGAGGAAAAGTGACTTAGTTACTGCAGGGGGCAGTAGAACGGGTAGGGGTAGACCTAAAATAACTTGAGAGGAGATAGTGAGTAAGGATTTAATATCCTTGAATCTATAAATAGAAATGGTCTATGATCGCATAAATTGGCTGAAAAGGATTTATATAAGCGACCCCACTTACTGGGACTAAGGCTTGGTTTTGTTGTTGTTGGTAGAAGGAAGGATATGACAGCTCTATGGAAGTGTACGCCGTGTAGCAAGTATGCAGTTTTATGGGATATTTGGTTGGAACGTAATGCGTGAATTTTTCCCGGAAAGAAGTTGAATTTGTATTTGGTCTGCGAAAATATTCAGTTCTTGACTTCCTTATGGTGTATCGGGTTTGGAATTTTCAGAGAATCTAGCCTTTAGGTTTTAATAGGGATTGGAAGAATTGGTTGGATTCATTTCTATTTTTTGGTGTTTCAGTTTTTCTGGTTTGTTCTAGATTTTTTTGGAAGATGCCTTTTCTCCCCCCTTTTAAATTCTCTTCCTATTAATGAATTTCTTTTGCTATACAAAAAAAAAAACTAATAGTTCTTAAAGTTTCATGAAAGAATTCCAGCCTTAATGCTAATTTCCATCATTTCTTAAAAATCAAAATCAAAATTGAAATCAACATTAAAATTTGCATTAAAAATTTTCCACACTTTTGAAGACTCAAAATTTTAGTTGAAATCGAAACTAGGACTTTGAGGATGATCACAAAAGAACTGGAAAAAGGGGGGAAATACTGCAATAATTTAACCAATATTCAGTTAAGGCGACAGATTTTATAAAGATTCATAGACTTGCAAATTATAATAGAAGTGTATTTATTAAAAAGGAACGCCATGCCAATAACACAAGCTCCTTAAACATCAATTATATGTTTTCTTAGCCCCATCTTGATCAATGGCATGTTAATAAATTCAACTTACACCTGAAATTACTAGCATAAGAACTGAAATCTCAGTTCAGATAACCAAAAGAGCGGTCATGCTGAGGAGAAACGGCATCTCCTCCCAATCCTCATCACTCATTTTTCATGGATTATTTTCCTATAATGCCTTGGTTGATCTTTTTCATACTGAAAATACTTTATGCTATAGGATGAAATCATTTTTACATCAAATAGGCCTAAAAAAATGAGTAAATAAATCTCTCACTCTGCCCCTACTATCATGCATCTTCTTCAACACAAAGCCCCACTACCACAGACCTAGCTCCATTAAGACTGCCGGGTAAAAAAATCACACAACTGAAAAACACAAAATAAAAATAATAAAAATAAATAATGTGGTTCAGCAAGGAACTAATCAGCGAACTACTTAACTGATAACAAAAAAAAAAAAAAATCATAATTCGTGAAATACTTTGGATATAAAACCCTAAAACTACTACTCCCATTCTGCAGTATGCTGCAGACACACGGTATATAACCTAGTAAAAACTGCATAGATGTATGCTATTGCATAACTGCCTAGATAAATCCATAATTCTTATTCCTGAGGTATAAACTGACAGCATATTCTTGTTCACATGAGTGGAAACCACTGTCTGCTAATTCCAAAGCTTAAAAAAAACAAGTACAAATCTATTCTTGAATGTGACAAGGTACTTGAGTATTCTTGAAGCAACCTACTTGAATCAAGGCCAACTTCCAACCAGATTTGCACAATAAAACCCATATTAACAGTTACACATTTCTGTAGCTATGCAAAAAAAAAAAAAATTGAATAACTGAACTTGTGGAATTATAATTTTTTTAATTATATTCTACCACTCTTGAATATCAATAAAATATACAGAAATGAGTACTTGATGCTTCTTCTATCATGGAATCACCATTGCAAGTTTTTCATTTCAATATATTGTTTTATAATAGTCAACCAAAGAATATTTTAGCATGAACCATATCTTGTATATCAACTTTCTTCTTTCACAATATGCGACAAAAGATGTACTAATGGGATCTCCTTCAAAATGATACACAACAATTTCGCATTGATAAGAATGCAGCAACAGGAGATGATGATGATGATGATAACATTAATAACAGCACTAATAATAATAAAAGCAGCCACCAGTCGTTAAAACTCATGAGTGAGTACTCTGTCCAAATATAACTTTATTCTTTAAACTTACCCTTTTCTGGCATCCTACAGCAAAACCAATAGCTGTGCTAAGCAAACCATCAATACCACTAACTCCTCTATTCCCAGCCACATCTATCCAGTGACATTTTTGTTCAGAGGAAAACAATGTAGCATCAGTGTCATAGGTACATCTCACCCAATTACATCCATACATGTCTGCATCACGTATTGCCATACTATTCCCAATAAACAAAGCAGAATCAGAGCAAAGTCCTTCTGAAATAACATGTGCAACATGAGGTTCAGTCAAGGAGTTCTCTGAATGAATTTGAAAGGATATCTCCGATGCAACCTGCAAATAAAAAAATAAAAAAACTAGAAAAACGAATGCAGAGAGGAAGATAACAGTTTGAAAATCTTAAGGCACAAATCCATCACTAAAAACAGAAGTTGCAAAAAATTGTGGAAAACTCAAATGTAGCAGTTCCAAATGCAAGCAATCAGGAGCACCATATCCCACACAACTAAACTGGCTGTAATTGACGCCACTGCCCAGCATGCATTAATAAACATCCCCATTTCTCTTTTTTCCAATGTACTACAAATGTGTGTATGTGTGTGTGTCTATATATCCCTAATCAGATACAAAAGCATAATTGGTCAAAGCCAAGTATAAACACCATCTTTGAGTGGAAAAATGAGCAGTTGTGGAAGAGAGTGACTGAAAGTGCTGTAATAGAGGGTACGTGACCTACATCAAACCAATAGTACAACCGCAATGTTTTAGTAGGCTTAATGCTTCAACAAATGTTAAGTTAGTAATGTAATTGAACTAAAATTTGAGGCTACTAGTTTTTCAATTTTTAAATCGCAGTGATCTTTTCTATATTAATCATGCCTGACAAATTAATTTTTGATTTCTGCAGAGCTTAGAGGCATTTCTGCCTGATGCCTTCCAGCCCACTGTCATATCTTATATGGACAATGGATATAATTTTGCCTTGTTCCTGCCACAACCTTACTCTCACTATCTCCTAAACTTTTCCATAAGAAACTAGAACCATTTGCAGAAGCAGCAAATAATTATTCCCATCACAATTTGTCGTTCACTGCAATTTAAAATTGATTTGAATTCGTTTCCAAAACTTAGAATACAATTGAGTAAGGACGTTTCCACAGGCCTATGTCATGGTGGTGGACAATGACTGCCTGAGTAGCTTTTCCTCACCATGCACCAGGCTTGTACAAGGTCTATCACTCTAACGGCCAGATTGAGGAAGATTTTGGGCCCAACCAAACCTCAGACCTCTCTCACACTCACTTTCCAGCCCACCATGTTGTATCTTATATGGAATATGGACATAGTTTTGGAGTCAGGTTGCGTTATTCTGCCTCAACCTTGCTCTAACTCTCTCTCACCCCTGAAATTTCTCACAAGAAATTAGATTCATTTTTAAAAAAACAACAACCAGCCGATCGTAAGGTTCTATATGTATACTGTTAATATTTGATTAAAAATGAATGACCTAACTTGAAGATAGGTCTCTCCCTCTATTTATAATACAAATTTAAATACATTCTAATGATAATAATACCCTTACTAACTCTCACTAATTAACATACTAACACATCAAATAATAATACTAAAAGACATATATAACCTCTAACACCCCCTCAAGATGGAGCATAAATGTTATAAGCTCCTAGCTTGTTACAAATGAATTTAACACGAGCAACCCCCAATGCTTTGGTAAATATATCAGCAAGCTGCATGTCCAACTTCACATGAGTGGTTGTAATAAGCTTCTACAAAAGTTTCTCCCGCACAAAGTGGCAATCAACTTAAATGTGCTTCGCCCGCTCATGAAAGACTGGATTGGAGGTAATATTAACAAATTGATTATCATACGTCAACTTCATAGGCTGAGAATGCTGAATACTCGATTCTTCCAACATGTTCTTCAACTAGACAAGTTCAAACGTATTGTGAGCCATAGCTCTATATTATGATTGAGCACACGACCTTGCCACCACAGTTTGTTTCTTATTTTTCCAATAAACCAAATTATCATCAACCAAGATATAGTACCCGGTGGTGGATCTCCGATTAGAAGGCGATCCAGCCCAGTCTACATTTGTATATCCATGGATATAAGTGACTCTTATCACGATATAAAAGACCTCTTCCAAGTGCACCTTTGCGATATATCAAGATGTGAATTACTATGCCCCAATGACTTGTCCTCGGAGAATCTAGAAATTGACTCAGAAAATCTATCGCAAAAGATATATCTGGCCAACTAATTGTGACATAATTCAACTTTCCAACGAGTATCTGGTACTATCCAAGATTAGGTAGCAAATCACCCATATCCGACATTAACTTGCTGTTCCATGGGTGTATCAACCAGTTTAGATCCCAACAAGCCAGTTCCATCTAACAGATAAAAAACATACTTCCTTTGGGACACAATAGTTCCGATACGAGATTTCGGTACTTCTATACCCAAGAAGTATTTCAATAGTCCCAAATCTTTGGTCTAAAACTTAGCCAATAAAGTTTGATACTTTGAATACCTTTTATCATCATCACTTGTAATAATAATATCATCCACATAAAGAACAAAAAGGATCCTACGTGATGAAGTATGATGACAAAACACGAAATGATCCATAGCACACCGTCAAAGACCAAAGAGAAAGTACTACAGCACTGAAATGACCAAACCATGCTCTAGGAGATTGTTTAAACGATATAAAGCCTTTTTGAACCAACACACTAAGCCTAACTCCCCCTGAGCAACAAACCTAGGTGTTTGCTCCATATAAACCTCCTCCTCAAGGTCACCATGCAAGAAGGCATTTTTACATCTAACTGATGCAAAGGCCAATGACAAGTAGTGGCCAAGGAAATGAATAGACATATTGATGTAATTTTGGCAACCAGAGAAAAAGTATCATAATAATCCAAACCATACACCTGAGTGTATCCCTTAGCAACAAGACGAACCTTTACATGAGCCACAAAATCTTTACGGTTGACTTTCACAATGTAAACCCAGCGACAACCAACGACAGACTTGTTAGGAGGAAGAGGTACCAAGTCCCAAGTATCATTGTCATGTAAAGCATTCATCTCTTCGACCATAGCATCCCTCCACCCTGAAGGGGATAAGGCTTCCGAAACAAATTTAGAAAGGGTAGTAGATGATAAAGCGTGGGAAAGTTTTAAATCTGTTTAGTCAACTTTCCTATTTTTCTAAGAGAATCTCGGATATAAATGTGTGAATATCCTATAATATTGTAGAGCATTGAATGATTTTAGAACCACAACAACAGCATTCCAATCTGGAATTTTCTAAAGCAAGTTGACAACATTGAATGAAATCCTACCCACCAGCTTCCCTAATGGTTTGTAAAATCAAACCATGATAAACATACCATGATATACCATAGTATATCACGTAAGTCTATCTTATATTAGCTCATTAATACCATGATAAACATTCTAACGACTTGAAATTGCCTTTCTATCAGTGAGCACCATGCAGAGATACACACCATCATTGATGAAAGCATAGAAGTTTAGTTGAACCTTCAAAGCTCATAGCCATGAGCGAGAAACTCACACGAACCCCTTTTAAACATAATCTAATAAATGTTGTTATTTGTTTGTGTGAAACTATTATGGCATGCTTAAAGTCAAAATCCAGTATATTGACACACAGATCCATGCTAAGGCAGCTCATAATGGATAACTAGACATTAGAATCAGATGCAATAATACAACATAACTAGAAGATCAATACCATCTTATCTAGCGCTCGTAGCAAAGCAGTCCATTTTTCGCTTAGTCGGGGAAATTGAGCTTTAAGTAAAAAATCAGCAAATTGAGTAATGGTACTCTGAATCCTGTGTGTGATAATATGTGAAGGATCATGGCGACTTGGATGCGTGTCAACCAAGATATATGAGCATGGAAAGCACTCCTCTAAGAACTGAGAAATGCGCTTGCTAGTTATCCTGCTCCCAATCTGTTATCCATGCAAAATAAGGCAATCAGCAACAATAGAGAAAATATTTAGGATTTGTAAACATAGAATAAAAAGCAAGATGAACCTTATGCATGAATTTTTCACAGCAAGAATTACAAGGCGTCTTAACTCACCCTTAAAAAAGTACTTTAGATTTTTAAAATTTTTTGCTCCATACAAAATATTTTGCGCTCTATTGTAGACCAACAATAATGAGTTCCTAAAAAAATTTTGAAAAAGAAAAAACTATAGAAATGAATGTTTATATCTGTCCTTTTAAATACACATTTCTCAGCTACCCCCCACCCCTTTTTTTTTCCACCTAATTTCATCCTACAAAAACACCTATAATGAAACCAATCCACACAAAGGAAACACCTCTCTGCTACTAAATTGGATCAATATTGAGGAAAAACCCATTTCAAACAGTACTCTGTCAATGATTGTTTGGTACAGTTAGAGCTTGAAAACAAAATGGAATTTCTGTATTTCTTGAATAATTTTGTACAAGCCAATACAAACTACTTGTAATACAATCTCTACTCTAAATATGAAAAAAATCTCCTAAAAGAATCTCACAATAATATACAATAAATACCCCCTAAATCTCTCCAATATACATGGGATCTCTCTAATATACACGGGATTTCTACACTCCCCCTCAAGTTGGATCATAGATATTGATCATGTCCAACTTGCAGATGAAATCATCGAAACTCTGTCGGGCCAACCCTTTGGTAAAGATGTCTGCGGTTTGTTCCTTGGTAGGTACATACGTCATACAAATGATTCCTTCTTCAACCTTTTCTTTGATAAAATGTCAGTCCACTTCTACATGCTTAGTCCTGTCATGTTGAACTGGATTGAGAGAGATACTAATGGCTACTTTGTTGTCATAGTAGAGTTTGATAGGGAATTTCACCAGTCTGTAATTCTTTCAAGAGTTTCCGTAACCACTGTCCTTCACATATCCCTTGAGCAGCTACCCTGAATTCAGCCTCAGCGCTACTTCAAGCCACTACATTCTGTTTTTTACTCCTCCAAGTCACCAAATTTCCCCATACAAAGGTGCAATATCCGGTGGTAGACCTTCTATCTTCTATTGATCCTGCCTAATATGCATCTATGAAAACTTCTACTTCCTTGCTTTCACACTTCTTGAAGAAGAGTCATTTTCCTGGAGAGCCCTTAAGATATCTAAGGACCTTGTACACGGCATCTAGATGAGTCTTTTTGGGTGAATGCATGTGTTGGCTTACCACACTAACTGCAAATGCAATGTCGGGTCCGGTATGTGATAGATAGATGAGTTTACCAACCAATCTTTGATACCTCTCCTTTTCAACTAATATTTTGTAGTCTTCAACTCTCTTTACTACTTCAATGGGGGGTTTCACTAGGTTTGCATCCAAGCATGCCAATTTCGGTTAAGAGATCAAGGGTATACTTTCGCTGAGAAACACTAATACACTTTTTTGATCTAGCAACTTCCATTCCTAAGAAGTATCACATTTGTACCAGGTCTTTAACTTCAAACTTGGCAGCTAGGACTTTCTTCAATCTTTCCATCTCCACTGTATCGTCTCTAGTTAGAATTATATCATCAACATACACTATCAGAACTGTTTTGTTACCACTTTCAGACTGTTGGGGGAGCATAGTGTGAACTGATTGCCCTTGTTGATATCCTTGGTTCTTTATCACTTTCGCAAATCTGTCAAACCATGCTCTGGGAGATTGCTTGAGTCCATACAGAGACTTCTTGAGTTTACATACCCTGTTATCTTCGCCTCTCTTGCTGAAACTTGGAGGTATCATCATGTAGACTTTTTCTTCTAACTGGTCATTTAGAAATGCATTCTTAATGTCGAGTTGCTGCAGCGGCCAATCCAAGTTGGCTGCCAAAGACAGGAGGATGTATTCAATTTTGCCACCGGTGCAAATGTCTCCGTGTAGTCAATGTCATAAGTCTGTTTAAACCCTTTTGCAACAAGTCCGGCTTTATACCGTTCATCTGTCCCATCAACTCTATATTTCACTGTGAAGACCCATTTACAACCTACTGGCTTCTTTCCTCTCAGAAAATTCATAACATCCCAAGTTCCATTCTTTTCCAGAGCCCACATTTCCTCCATGATAGCTTCCCTCCAATCAAGAATCTCCAAGGCTTCCTAAATATTCTTTGGATTTTTTATCCTGTCAAGATTAGAAGTAAAAGCACAATATTCTTTAGACAGGCTTTTATAAGACATGTATTTTGACTAGAGATATTGAGTACATGACCGAGTTTGTTTTCTGGCTGCAATGGGTAAATTGATGTCATCGGGTATAGGCTAATTAGAAGGGAACTCATGGCCATTTATTACCTGATCGAGATTGGGCGTGGACTCATGGTTGCTCGGAGCTATCCCCAGTTCCAATTCTCTTGGTGCCTCAAGTATGAGATTCTCCCTGTTCTTTGTGTTTGGCTTTCTTGAGTAAACAAGTATTTCTGTGTTGTTTTGTTTTTCTGCATCTCCCCCTGAGTTTAAGTGATCTTTTGCACATGACAGGTCAGGAAAATGATGCAATGGCAGACTCATCAACAGAGAAATCAAAGAACTGATCTTCACTCCATTTCTCCCCCTGAAGAGAGGGCTTTAAGAAGTAAGGAGTGGTTTCAAAGAACGTGACATCAAGACTAAAATTTTTTTTTTTTTGTGACAAGATCATAACATTCGTAGCCTTTCTGAGTAGGGGAGTAACCAATAAAAACGCACTTAATGGCACTAGGTTCCTATTTGTCCCGATTGTGAACATGGACATGAACAAATGCAGTACACTCAAAAATTTTTAGAGAGAGATTGGAGTGGAGCCGAGAGTTAGGAAAATATCCTTTGAATTTCTGGAGAGGGGTGGCAAAAGAATGAACCCAACTAGGCATTCGATTAATGAGATATGTAGCTGTTAAAATGACATCACCCCAAAAATATTTTTTCATATTTGTAGTGAACATCAATGCCCGAGATACTTCAAGAATATGCCTATTTTTACGTTCAGCAACCCCATTTTGTTGAGGGGTATCCACGCAAGAACTTTGATGAACAATTCCATTTTCTTGAAGGTAATGTCCCAAGATCATTGTCTTAAATTTCCACGAAACTGTCAAAATTTCCGTCACCTTCGAAATCAAAATGGCAGTCGATTTTCATCTTGCATAATTTCCATCAAAATCTCAACGAATCATCCGAAATTTATCGAAACCTCGAAATTTTAGCGAAATTTATCGAAACCTCGAGAGTGAAGTGAAATTTCTCTTTTAATTTATTTTATTGAAACAAAAGGTTATCACAAGTGCTTTTGAAATTATATGAAAAAATAAACTTATAGAAATATTTTATTTAACCATTCATGTCTAAATTATCAATATTTGTATAATAAATAATATTTAAATGATTTATGAATTTCATTTGCATTAACTGAATATGTTTAATGTACATTATCTTACAAACATGTTTGATACACATACTATTTTACAACTTTTCCACCTCATACAAAACATAGATGTATTTAATTTGTAATGTATTAGTCTTAAAACTTATATTTTTATGTTTGTTAACCATTTCTAAAGTTTCACAAAGAATTTCATGCTTTACTACTAGTTTCCGTTATTTTTTCAAATCGAAATCAAAATCGACATCGAAATCAAAATTTCCATTGAAATTTCCGTACTTTTGGAGCTTCGAAATTTGAGTCGAAATCGAAATTTAAGACCTTGCCCAAGATATTATTGAAATATTCCGTACCATTATCAGTACGTAAAATTTGAATGTGAGTTTGGAATTGTGTTTGAATCATGGAGTGGAAAATGGCAAAAATAGAATCGACTTAAGTTTTATCTTTCAACAAGTAAACCCAACAAATACGAGTATGATCATCAATAAAAGTAACAAACCATCTCATGTGAGTGCAATTAAGAGAGCGTGAGGGCCCCCATAAATCATTGTGAATCATAGTAAAGGGTCTGGATGGTTTGTATGTGGATTTTGGAAAGGAATTACGTTGGAAGTTCACAAATCTCATACTAAAATTCAGAAGACGTTTTATTTGAAAAAATGGAAGGAAATAAATGTCTTAGATATTGAAAATTTGGATGACCCAGCCTAGAATACCATAAAAAAATTTCACTATCAATAGAAGTAGATGCAGAATCACAAATAGCAATTTTACATTGTTCACTCACATCTACCTCCTCAAAGTAGTAGAGTCCCTCACATTCCTTAGCACTGCCAATCGTCTTCCCCGATGAAAGGTCCTAAAAAACAAAATGAGAGGGAAGAAATTTAGCAAAACAATTGGAATTCTTAGTCAACTGGATAATGGTTAGTAAGTTGCAGTATAAATTAGGAACATGAAGAACGGACTCTAGTATGATGGAGTCAGAGAGTCGGATATTCCCTTTGCTTGCGATAGACGAGAGTGATCCATCTGCAATTTTAACTTTCAAATTTCCAGCACAGAGTGAATATTATGAGAAGAGATGATAGGCATCAGTCATGTGGTTTGAAGCACCAAAATCAATAATCCAAGGAGTTTTGGATTTAGAAGTTATATTCAAGGCTTGTAAAAAATTACCTCTTTGGGCTAAAGAACTCGAAGAAATATTTGTGGAAGACGAAACTCTGTAATAATTAAACGAGGTTAGGTCCGCCAACCAAGATAGACCCTGCCTCAACATTTTCTCATTAATCCCAATCTCTCTGTCGGCAACCGTTTGGCATGTAAGATCTAGCAGGCTTTTGATGTTCAAATAGTTCGCAGCCAGAATGAGATTGAAAAGAGTCATTTGGTCAACCTTGACGAAATCGGTGTCCCAAGACTTGAGCTCGTCGTTGGCGTTTGGATCATCAGTTTTTGAAGTCTCAATGTGTTTCCTACAATATTCAATTACCTTGGCCAAGATCTTGCTAGTGATAGTGGGCAGGGGAATATCGTTATCGGCATAGTCGTCCTCGAGCATGTGTTTGATCGTCAGAGCCTCGAGCGCCACAATGTCGTCAACCTCGAAAATCTCACCGTCAGAGCCCCTCAGCATGATCTTCCTTGCCGACATAGTCGATTCCGTCTGTGAAACTGGAAAAGAAAGGCTGAAACCGTATAGTTCGGTGAATGGCGGGACGCCATCATGCTGGTGGTTGACAACGACGTCGTAACCCGAGTAGCCATCTTCTTCGAACGGACGATTCGGTTTTGTCATGTCTCCATTGTTACTGTATGCATCAAACGAAGAAATCTCTGCTCCTCTCTCTCCCTCTCTCTCAGGATGGGAAGAGCCCAACAAGCTTCTTGGGCTAGCACCTCCGGAGGTCGGCAACGAGGAGGGTCCAGTCATAGCGGACCAAGATGTCCTTGATCTCCTTCTTGAACTGCTCGTTGACGTGCTTCTGGCAGAAGGCAACGAAGGCCTTGGTGATGCTCTGGCGGATGCGCCGATCAAAGCAGAGATGACCAGATGCAACGATGACGTCGGTGACGAAGAGGAATCCATGGAATTCTCGAACCTTGTGGAACTCTGTTGCAGGACCTCGTGAGATTCATAGGTCATCGAACCTCTACTTTGGCTGGCAATTTCCGCCATTGATAGCTAGATTTAATCTCCTAGCTCTGATAACATGAAAACAAAATGAAATTTCTGTATTTCTTGAATAATTTTGTACAAGCCAATACAAACTACTTATAATACAATCTATACTCTAAATATGGAAACAATCTCTTAAAAGAATCTCACTCAATAATATACAATAAATACCCCCTAAATCTCTCCAATATACACGATTTCTACAGAGTTGTGTGCTTGTAGTGAGATATGTTGGCTTACAAATATGGTATAGTTGAGAGAGCGAGAAGGCAGCGACAAAGAACAACGGCAAGAAGGGGTTTGAGAACTGTTGGTGAGATATTTCGGCGAACGCTAGTGAAATTAGAAATCCGAAGGTGGGAAGAAAAACCACGGCTGTAGCGGCCATTATGGACTGCGACTATTATTTAAAGGCCGTTACGGCCGTTACGTAACCACTACAGGACTGTTACACCAAAAAATTTATTTCATTTTTTTCTTTTTCTTCTCACTTTTTCCCTTTCTTTCATCAATCATTCTCAATATACCATGTGGCGAGAGAGGGAAAAGATTATAATGAGGATGACAAAAAAGGGCAGCCAGATGCACAAAGCTCCTGCGTATGCAGTTTCCGAGGAAGGGGCTGACCACAATGGGTCTATAGTAGGCAGCCTTATATAGCACTTTTGCAGGAGGCTATTTCCATGCCTTGAATCCATGACCTCCAGGTCAGACGACAACAACCTTACCATTGCACTTAAGCTTCCCTTCATAATGAGAATGACAATGATAAAAAATTTATTTTTCTTTAAATACTCATGAGAGATGCAATAATTAACAATTTGAAAATATTAACTTGTTAAGAAAATATTTGATTTTGATAGTATTAGTAATTTGATATTTATGCTCTATATTTTTCAACTTCAACCTTCTTTCTTTTCTAGTTCTTTTATATTCGTATTATTCGTATGTCTTATGTGTCCAATAGATTAATGGAGTGTATATTGTATTTTTTTGTATTAATTAATTTAGCGCACAAAAGAATTTATCACAGATAAGAACGATGAGAAGTATAAATACACACACATAATTTTTCTATCAATGGTGGTTTAAAACAAATGTTGGCTTGTTGCCCTTACCAAATAATTTAGTTGAACTAAAGGATCCAAAATACACTAAAACTCTTTCTAAGAAGGGTAAAATGCTTAAAACATGCAAGTATGCTAATATGCACAAGTTTGTGTGTGCTTGAAAAAAATTCATGGTTGTTACACCCGCTTCCCATTATGTAACATCCGCTACTCCCACTTTCCGTTACACCCGTTACCGTTACGTTACGCTACCGCAATTTAAAACCATGCACACATACACACACACACACGTGCATGAGTGGGTGTGTGTGTGTGTGTGTATACAAATTAAGACATGAATTGAATACAAGGAGACCAAAGATCTTGAGCGACCGATCCAACAAAACAACTCAAAAGAAAAAGAAGAATCATTAATTTCTCCATGCTTGTTCCAATTTCAAAGTACCATTTGTACAAAGAAGAATCCCCTTCTTTACATTATTTCTTCTTTATATAGATAGATATAGGATCTATGGGGAAATTACTTAGAAGTACATTTTGTGCAACAACCCTTCCTATCTGATAGAAAAGGATGTACGTGCATGTGTGTGTGTGTGTGTGTGTGTGTGCGTGTGCATGTGTGGAGTATGGACTCTGGAGAGATGGTGGACGCAGGTAGGTTGTGGCCGGTGTCTGCAACAGGAGATGGATGGAAGCTTACCTTTAATTTGTTGTTGTTGATTTCTGGACAACTATATGATGGACATATATACAGAGAGAGAGAGAGAGAGATTGGATTATTTATGATATATCCTTAGCCGGCCGCAGCTGTATATATATAAAAAAATATTGATCCATGATGGATAGGAAGATACTGTAGGTACGTTTATGTTCTGTTTAATTATGAGATAAAATTAAAGCCCTACTGCCAACTAGCCAGGTTCTCTCTTATCGAATTAAGCAACCCACAATCCTAAATTTGGAATGCTCGGGCCATGAAAACTTTATCAGGACTAAAAGGCTTTCAAACCCAAAAATTACCATTCACTTCATGTATGTAGATAGCAACAACTAGAACTTTGTGTCAAAGTATTGTGAATGGCCGAATGGTTTGGCCTTGAGTTTTGTATTTTATATAGACTTTACAAGAATGCTATACATGGAAAGCAAATAAGTTCCAGCATGATTCTAGCCCTATACATGTAAACTTTAATCTGTCAAGCTCTATACATGTAAACTATAATCTGTCAAAAAATATATGCTAACTGTACAAAATAATGAATGGAGAAATAACGAAATAATTGTGGGCTGAAATAAGGAAAGAAGTGTGGACAACAAGGCTTTTGGCGTTTGCTGTTCCATTGACAGCCCCCCTCAAATTGATGCGGGTTGATCAACAAGCATCAATTTACTACTTAGGAAGGAATGTCGATGACGAGTGAGAGCCTTGGTGAAGATTTCAACAATTTTTAATTCAGTGGAAATATGTGGAAGGGTGAAAACACAAACTTCAAATGCTTCATGGATAGAGTGAAAATCGATTTCAATATGCCTTGTACGCTCATGATAGATAGGATTGGTTGTGATCTGGATAGCACTCATATTATCGACATGTAGAGGTGTCGCATCGGTCTCAGAAAAATCTAGCTCAGCAAGCAAACCTCGAAGACAAATAATTTCAGAACAAGCAAGAGACATCGCCTAGTATTCAGAATCCATCGACGACTTAAAAACTCTGTCTTGCTTCTTACTCTTCCAAGAGATCAATGCATCAACTAAGAATACACACCAACCAGTGATGGAGGGACGTGTATCCGCACAACCAGCCCAATCAACATCGCTATAAGCAGCAAGGCGAGTAGAATTGCCTACAGGGAAGAATAAACGACAGACAGAAGTGCCCTGAACATAGCATATGATCCTACGGACAGTGGCCAAATGAAGATGACGAGGAATTTGAAGAAACTAGCTGACTTGTTGTACAACAAAAGAATTGTCCGGTCTAGTAATGATGAGATAGACAAGGCTACCCACCAAATTCCGGTATAAACTAGGATTAGCAAGTAAGTCACCCGCCTCTTTGCGAAGCTTGACATTTAATTCCATGGGAGTATCAACAAAAGTACCCTCCTAAAAGCCAGTTGTAGCCACCAAGTCACTAGCATACTCATGTTCATTGAGTGAAATACCAGAGGGACTATGATGCACCTCAAGACTAAGAAA
This sequence comes from Malania oleifera, assembly GCF_029873635.1. NCBI lineage: Eukaryota > Viridiplantae > Streptophyta > Magnoliopsida > Santalales > Ximeniaceae > Malania > Malania oleifera. The sequence goes on along the minus strand of NC_080420.1, from coordinate 33,145,796 downwards.
ATACGTGAGAGACCCAAGATCTGTCATATGAGAGGACTCTGAGAGATGAGTCTTGAGTTGAGCAAGTACAGCAGAATTGAAACCAGTGATCACAATATCATCAACATAAACCAAAAGAACAACAATACCCATGTCTAATTTCCGAAGAAACAATGAAGTGCCATACTTGCTCTGCTTGAATAAAATTGTAATAAAGTGGGTCGGAATTTATCAAACTAGGCCCTTGGAGCTTGTTTGAGACCATAAGGAGAGCGACGAAGCTTACAGTTGGAAAGGGAAACAAGCCTAGGGGTGGGGTCATATAAATACACTCTTTAAGATCCCCATGAAGAAAAGCATTCTTGACATCCATCTGATGTAGTGGCCAATCATTGGAAGCAACAATAGCTACAATCATACAAACAGTAATCATCTTAGCCACAGGAGCAAAGGTCTCTTCATAATTGACACCATATTCCTGATTATTCCCAAGTGCAACAAGACGAGCTTTGTAACGATCCAAACTTCCATCAAATCGGACCTTGACTGAGTAAACCCATTTGCAACCCAGAGGAACAATGGTGGGAGGACAAGGCTCAAAGTCCCAGGTGTGATTGGCCTCTAAAGCGGCAATTTCTTCCTGCATAGCTTGTTTCCAACAATCATGCTTGGCAGCTTGTGAGTAGGATGTGGAAATATCTAAATTGGACAATGCAATAATAAGAGCTGAAATAGAATTGCCAAAACTGGAAGAGGGAAACCCATACCTATCTGGGGGTACAAACACTCGAGGAGAGCGACATACCAAAGGCTCTAGAGGTGCTGCAACTGACTGAATCTAAAGCGCGGTAGGATCAGATATCGGATGAGCCATCGGAAGAGACTGTGGGCAGGAGCATCACGTAGACACAATACCTAGTTTAAAACTAGAACTGACTTGTTGAGGATCCAAGAACTGCTCCTCAAAGGAGGGAATAACCATAGTAGAAAACAAGGGCACAGAGGACACAAGAAAAAAATGTTGATTTTCAAAGAAAATAACATTCCTAGAAATGTGTGTACAATGTAATGTAGGATCATAGCAAACAAATCCCTTTTGACACACATTATTTCCCAAGAATGGACATCGAACAGATTGAGGAGATAATTTATGTTCCTCATAAGGAGGTAAATGAACAAAACATACAAAACCAAAGGTACAAAGGTTATCGTAACTAGGTTGCTTAGCAAATAAGCGGAAATAGGGAGACTCCATGAGTAGGACTTGATAAGGTAAACGTTTAATCAAGTAAGTAGCAGTTTTCAAAGCCTCAACCCAGAACATGGATGGAACAGAGGATTTCAGCAAAAGAGTACGTATCACATCTAGGAGATAACGATTTTTGTGTTTAGCTACTCCATTCTATTGGGAAGTAGCGGGAGATGAACATTGATGAATAATACCTTTAGAAGCCAAAAATGCCTGAAACTCAGTAGACAAGTATTCACCACTAGAATCTGAGCATAATGTCTTAATAGAAGCAGAAAATTGATTGTCAACATACACTATAAACTCCGTGAAAGTACAAAAAACCTCAGATTTAGAGCAAAGAAAGTAGACCCAAGTAAATCTGCTATGATCTTCAATGAAAGTCATGTAGTATTTAAATTCTCATGTGAACTAATCGGGGAAGGTCCCCAAACTTCACTATGGATAAGATCAAAGTACTAAGAAGCTCTACTAGCATGCAAAGGGAAGGGAAGAGTTTTGTTTTAACCAAGTTTGCAATAAGCACACTCAAGAGATAAAGAAGAACGTTCTTTATTACCAAGTAAACCAGAGTTCAATACATGAGATAAGATTTGAGTATTGGGATGGCCTAAAGGATGATGTCACATCATACTAAGATCTGAAATATTATTACAAGCAAAAGACTTAACAGAAGAAACTGGAGAAAGTGCTGGAACAGGCAAAAGTAGTGGAAACAAGCACCCACTTTAGGTCCCTTCGCGATCGGCTCCCCCGTTTACATAGTCTTGCAAAACACAACCATCACCAGAAAAATTAACAGTACAATTATTATCAGCTAATTGACCAACAGAATAAGATTCGTGGAAAGCTAAGGAGCAAGAAACAAATCAGTGAACTTAAAAGAGGCATCTCCGACAGCAGCTATTGGCAAAGAACGACCATTGGTAATCTGAATAGCAGATTGACCAGCGTAGGGCCGAACATGACACAGCGTAGTGGGATTATTCATCATGTGATTAGAGGCACCCAAGTCCACATACCAGAGTTTAGTAGAATTGTTACCTTGGAGCCCCATTGCTGATAATGCCGAAATTAGCATATGTTGCACCATTTCAGGTGTGTAGTTATTTCGCTGCAAGAGGTGTAGGAACAAAGGATTCACCTAAAGGAAGAGCTAGGGGCCACAAAAGTCACTGTGGGGGGGTACAATAACAGAAGTTTGAAATGCCTAGGCCTGACAATTCTGTGGACGGATACGACAGTCTTTGGTAATGTGACCCTTCTTCTTGCAATAAGAGTAGTATTTCTTGGAACAAGTAGCAGTGATATGCCCAAATTCTTTGCAGCAAAAATACTGCAAGTTGCTAGAATGTGCAGGCTGTCCTCGTCGTTGAGCAGCATAAGCCACAGGGTCGGACCCTGAACTACCATAAGATTGTGCCAGAGTACCTTAAGTACAAACTCGTTGTTCTTCATGAAGGAACTCACCAAAACAAACATCAAGAGAAGGAACAGGAGAGGGATTCAACAAAGAAGAGCGAACAGATTCATACTCAGGGCGGAGTTTCATAAGAAACTGATCACGACGACTAGTCTTGTGAGGACATTGAATAATGGAAAGAGAGGCAACAAGAACATCTGCGGTAACCAGATCAGAATATTCGTTCCAAAGAGTCATAAACACCAAATAATAATCTTGAATGGAGTGATTTTCATGTTGAAACATGGCAAACGCATGCTCTAACTAAAATTGACGGGCACTGTTATCTTGATGATATACTATTTTTAAGTAAGTCCACACGGATTGAGCGGTGCGATAAGGCCGCAAGTTGGGGACAATATGTGGCTTAACCGAGCCAAGAAGGCAAGATATAATCCGAGCATCAAGCACAACCTATGAAGGACAAGCTGCTGAATCCTTGGATTTATCAGGATTGGGTGCATAATCAGTGCCATCAATATGACCCCAAATATCTTTTCCCTCAAGGAATAGTTCAAATTGAAAAGCGCATGTAGAATAATTGTTTCCTGTAAACTTGGCACACACAGGTGCGGAGTTCATGCAAAATAAAGGAGAAAATTGAGAAGCCCCAAAAAAACAGACTGTGCCGAAAGAAAAATATTACCAGAAAATCAATAATCCGAAAAAATAAATCAACGCAGGTTCAAAGAAAACCAAGATCAACCTGCCTTCACTAAAAATTAAATCTTGAACCAAGAAACCTGCTGTTCCGAAAATCACAAGGACAGAGAAGCACCAGAAACAGCAACAAAAAGCTGTTCCGATCAACCTGCCTGCACTAAAAATAAATTGCGAACCAAGAAACCTGCTATGCCGAGAATCACAAGGACAGAGAAGCACCGGAACAGCAACAGAAAGCTGTTCTGACAGCCACTCAGTCACAGAAATACCAAAAATAGAGAACCAAAAATTCCAGAAGAGAATAGACCCACGACAGCCACAGAAACGAGACACCTCCGAAACCGAGAAGATAAAAAAATTCGAGGGGAAAAAAATTAGCAGTCGGCTGGCTCTAATACCATGTCAAAGTATGTGTGAATGGCTGAATGGTTTGGCCTTGAGTCCTGTATATTATATAGACTTTACAAGAATGCTATACATGTAAAGCAAATAAGTTCCAGCATGATTCTATCCCTATACATGTAAACAATAATCTGTCAAACCCTATACGTGTAAACTATAATCTGTCAAAAAATATATGCTAACTGTATAGAATAATAAATGGAGAAATAAGGAAATAATTGTGGGCTGAAATAAGGAAAGAACTGTGGACAGCAAGGCTTTTGCTGTTTGCTGTTCCGTTGACATTTTGTCCATTTATTTTTCACATTAATTACTTAATTTGATAGATAGATTTCTCTACTAAGAAAACACTCGTTCCCTGTGACCACATTCACAGACACTGGAACAGCACAGTAGGCAACTCCACCAAGTCGCACAAGTAGTGATCAATGTTCCATTTAACCAATTGGACCAAATGGGAGGGTGGGACCAAATATCTTGAACATCCCATATATAACATAAGTTTCAGCCCAAGGTAACATAACAGGCAAAGTTGTTGAATTTACTACGCTCAAATCAACTAAAATTAAGCAGAAATAAAATAGCGGGGAAATGAATGAGGTTGAATACAGAAAAAAACAAATTGATAAACGTCATACACACACACACACCAAGCCTCCTCATTGGTTTTAACTAATGAGTATTTGAATCAGTTTTGGAGAAATAGTAAAGTATAATAGGGAAAAAATCCACGAAGTAAATCTAAAATTACAAAGGTAATTACTAATATAGAAATATGTTAGAAAGTTAGATATTCTTATAAATTGCATTGTAACCATTCCTTGGGAGAATTTCTTATATCTCAAACAAAATTGATATTGGCAGTCGTTCAACTTAAAATAAACAGAAATCCAAGCAAACAAATAATTCAATTAAATCTCAGTTATAGTAGAATTGATATCAACAACCTATATTTCAGAAGTAAAAAATCAATAGAAATTTAAACAAAATAATAATAATTATAGCTGATGAGAGAGGGGAAGAGATGGGGAGATTCGGATTACCCGAGTGAAGCAATAATAAGAAAGTTGCTCCTAAATTCTCACACAAAGAGAGTGCTTGCAGTGAGATATATTGGCTTACAGCTATGGTATAGTTAAGAGAGCAAGAAGGCAGCAACAAAGAACAACGGCAAGAAGGGGTTTGAGAACAATTGGCGAGATTTCAGTGAGAGCTATTGAAGTTAGAACTGTAGCGGCTGTTACGGACCGCGACTACGTAAAGGCCGCTATGCCCGCTACGTAACCACTATAGGACTGTTATGACAAAAGAATTATTTTATTTTTTACTTTTTCTCCTCACGTTTTCCCTCTCTTTCATAAATCATTCTCAATATACCATGTAGCGAGAGGGGGAAAAGATTATAATAAGGATGACAATGATACAAAATTTACTATTTCTTTAAATACTTACAAGCGATGCATTAATTAACAATTTGAAAATACTAACTTGTTAGGAAAATATTTTATTTTGATAATATTCATAATTTGATATTTATGTTCTATATTTTTTAACTTCAACCTTCTTCCTTTTCTAGTTATTTTATATTTGCATTATTCGTATGTCTTATCTCTCTAATAGATTAACAGAGTGTATAATGTATTTTGTTTTATTAATCAATTTAGCACATATAAGAATTTATCACAGATAAGAATAATGAGAAGCATAAATATGCACATACGCATAAATTTTCTATCACTGGTGGTTTAAAACAAATGTAAACTTGTTGCCCTTACCAAATAACTTAGTCAAACAGAAGGATCCAAAATACACTAAAACTCTTTCTAAGAAGGGTTGAAAGCTAAAAACATGCAAGTACGCTAATATGCACAAGGTTGTGCATGCTTCAAATAAATTCACGGCCGTTACACCCACTTCCCATTATGTAACATCCGCTACTCCCACTTCCCGTTACACCCATTACCGTTACATTACACTACCCGCTACCACAATTTAAAACCATGTTTAGTAGTCACTCTTACATGGTGAGTCATCTTGTTCATTGTCGCTCCAATTGTCCGATGTTGTGTGTTAGTTTCTTGGGGCTGTGGCAGACTTGTGGTGATTTATTTGTGATCATTCATGGTGGGCCACTTGTTCATGGTTGTTCTTATTGTTCTAGCAATTAACCTTGTTATCATTGCTCTAAGTTTGTGTTTTTTTATGGAGTTTGCATATCCCAAAAGTAACGTGCCCTTGTTAGTCACTTGTTTGAGTGAGCTGCCTACTATGACTATCTCAAAGGAGGAGTATTCAAGGTTTCTACAGTATCAATCATCTCAACAAGCATCTTATTACATTGCGTATTTTGCTCAGAAAGGTAATCCTAAAGTCTGTCTATCATCTGGTATCTCTCCCACTAAGCCTTGGGTTATCGACTCTGTTGCCACTAACCATATAACAGGTGCAACCATGGTTTTAAATAACGGCCGTTACGTAGCGTAACGGCCGATACGTAACGGAAATCAGAGGGCCCGAAACCGATACGGGCCGATATCGCGGTTCGGAAAAAATTCACGGCCGTAACGGCCGTTACGGAGGCGTAACGGCACGTAACGGCCGATACTCCAACGTTACATGTCGTAACGTCCGTTACGGACCGTTACATGGCCGACAGGTAGCATATTCGCTGACGGGCAGCAGGCAGCAACGCTGCTTTCCCCCTCTCCCCAGTCCCCACACCCATCTGCCATTCAAAGGCTAAAAAGGAAAGTTACAAACTGACCTTGAAAATTTGTTGGCCTTCGGCAATAAGAAGGCTTCGAGGCTACCGAGCAGATCTACTCAGAATTGCAGACTTGCAGTTCCAGGCTTCCAGTTCCAGCAACTTGGCGAGTCACCGGCGACGGAAAAAGGTCTGCAGCAGCTCCGCCAGTCATCGCAGTCGGCACCTTCCTCCGCCAGTCGTCGCAGTCGCACCAGCCAGCCTCTCGATTTCAGCTTCGGAGACTCGGAGCTTGGAGTCATCGCTGGCTCGCTGCTTTTGCTTCGCTCCTTCGACTGTTCGAGGCTCCTCTGAGTTCCCTCGAATCCCTCCTCTCTCTCGGTCTGACTCGACTACAGGCCTCAGCGTATGAGACACTCTAACACCCACAGCACTTTTCATTATGTTTTTTTTGTTTTTTAAATTATATTTTGTTGCACCACAGGCCACAGCCCTTTTCATTCCTTTCATTCTGTTTATTTTTTAAAATTATATTTTGTTGTAAAATAGGTTTGTTAAATTGAATTAAAAAAAAAGTAATTTAATAGAGTAAAAAATTAGAAATCATTAATAATTATGTAAAATAAAATTTTCTTAATTTATAAATATTTTAATTGTATTATATTTTTTAAAAGATAATTATGAAAATTAATTCCATGACATAGCAAGCAATTATTAATATTATATAATTAATATTTTTTAAGGTTAGTAAATAATTAATATTTACCAATAATAATTGAAGCCTTTTTTATAATAATATTTGAATATCAATAATCCACTACTGCATTCACCATCTAAACAAAGCATTAAAATAATGTATGTACACAAGACATCCATGTGATGGCATTTTATATTATCTAGGCTTAATTGAGCTCTATTTTTCACCATTCTTAAAGAATTCCAAGGAATACTCTGCACAATTATTATAATATTTAGTCTTAGGATTTGCCAAACTTATAGAAATAAAATTAATTCATGGCACCAATTGGCTAACATACTATTATGTCAGCTGGTTAAAGTGGTCATTTTGATAAAGAAGATATCATATTCACTCCCATCTATTGAAAAAATATTAAATAATATTCATATTATAAAAGAAAAAAAAATTAAATAACATCTGTCACCCATTTTATGTTACATGTGTATCTACTTGCCATTTCTTGAGTAGGTTGACCCTGTTTATTAATATTTTTTAAGTTTTAAAACATTATTTTGACCTTAAATTTAAAATTAGGTAAAATAAATGTTTACATCTATTTTTTGTTTAGTTATCAAATAAAGTAAAAATTAATAACTTAATAAAAAAAAATTAATCTAATAGTTAATACATTAATAAATTTGATTTTTACTAATTACTACTAGAATTTGTAGAAAATTTTAATTTTAATCCATATACTGAGAAAATGTTTAAAAAATTAAATAGTCAATTTGTAATGTATGGATCTCTATTTGTGATGCTATGATGTATATGAAAATAGAGTAAAAATCTTTTTCACCTGTTAATTTCTTATAGTTATAAATGAAAATAAAATCAAGCTATAAAAAATAATGAAAATATCTTTTTAAAGATAAAGGAATATATTTTTTTTGTAATAAAATATCTAATATTTTATAATTTTGTTTATTTAAATATAAAAATAATAAACATTACTTATTATTTTTAATCAAATATTATACTTATTTTTACGTAATAAGTATTTAAAATTAGGACTATTTAGTACTTATTATTTAATATTTACTAAATTACTAATTATATTATTCCTGTCATTGTAGGAAGGTTGTAAGTTGTAACTTTGTATTTTCTTTATATTTTGTGTAGAGATCATCAAATTAAGTCTATCAATATGTCACGTGATAGAGGAAATGAAAACTTACCTAGTGAAGATATTGGATGGCATTTTGGTACTGCGGTAGACGGTAATAGACATGTTATTATGTGTAAATTATGTGGGAAGATAATCAAAGGGGGCATTACACGCTTGAAACAACACTTGGCACATAAAAAGGGTCAAGTAGCTGGATGCTCAAATGTGACCACACAAGTAAGAGAACAAATGATGAAACATCTACAACAGTATGCTGAGAAGAAAAGAGATAAACAAAAAAGGCAAGAAGAAGCAGAAGCCCAAATTAGAGGAGATTTTGAGAATTTGAGCGATGAAGAAGACTTGGAAGAAGAAAGTATGAGATTTGCTCGACAAGAAAGCATGCGATCACAACAACAATGGGAAGATAGACAAAGATTTCGAGCAAGAACAACTGGAAGGGGTAATATTTATGAAGAGGGAGGTGGCTCTGGCAGTGGTGCTACCAGTGGTTTCAATAGAGCAGGAGCTCGATCTTATAGTGGTCGAGAAGCTGGAGGTAGTGGACGACAATGGATCAATCCTGATGCCCCTGAAGCTAGACTAAAGGCAATGGATCCTATTTTAGAAAGAAGCAAGAGTGCGAAACAACCAAAACTCAACACAAAGTTACTGAAAGGTTTAAGAAGTAAATTAGGAAAAGCGGTTGGAAAATTCCTAATTTATAATCGGATTCCAGCGAATGTAGCTGACTCTCCATTTATGCAGCCTATGCTTGATATTGCTGCAGAGGTTGGAAAGGGGGTGAAGGGTCAATCACCCTATGAGATATCTGAAATTTATTTGGAGCAAGAGTATCAAGAAATGAAAAATTATATAGCTTCTTTTGCTGGAATTTGGAAGGAAAGAGGTGTAACACTTATGTGTGATGGTTGGTCAGGACCAACTAGAAAACACATTATAAACTTTTTAGTTTATTGTGATAGAGGCACCGTGTTTCATAAATCAGTTGATGCCTCTGATGTGCCAAGCAGAACAGCTGAATATTATTTCAGGTAATTTTCTAATTTTAATTGTATATACAAATAGTATTATGGACTTGCATGTTTTTAATTAAATAGTAGTAATTATTGAATATATAATTTCATTTCAGATTAATGGATGAGGTGGTTGAAGAAATTGGAGAGGAGAATGTTGTCCAAGTAGTGACTGATAATGAAGCTGCAATGAAGGCAGGAGGAAAATTATTAATGCAGAAGAGGCCCAATCTCTATTGGACAGCATGTGCAGCTCATTGCATAGACCTTATTCTTGAAGATATTGGTAAGAAAAGTAACGTGAAGAAGGTCTTAGAAGATGCAAGAACAATAACCTCATTTATTTACAACCACACATGGACAGTGAATTTCATGAAGAAATTCACAAATAATAGAGAGTTACTTCGCCCTGCCATCACTCGATTTGCCACAAATTTCATTGCTTTTGAGACTATTGTCAGGCATAAACAAGCACTAAGGGAAATGTTTACATCTGATGCTTGGAAAAACTCAAGGTTTGGAATGGCAAAATCAGGCCCAGCATATGATTCAAAGAAAATTATCTTAGGCAAAGAGTTTTGGCAAAAGGCCTCTGATATAATTAAAGTGCAAGAACCCTTGGTGAAAGTTCTTAAATTGGTTGATGGTGATGAAAAACCAACCATGGGCTTCATATACGAGGCAATTGATAGGGCGAAGTTGGCCATTCAAAAAGATTGCCGGTTTTACAAAGACTATTGGAAAATTATTGACAACCGGTGGAGTTTTCAGTTGCACCAAGATTTGCAGGCTGCTGGTAAGTGTAAATCAAATACAATTTCTTATTATTTTAACTTTTAAATTATGCATAGTTGCATTAGAAAACTATTGATTAATATGTTTCTAAATTTAATTGTAGGGTATTTTTGAACCCACAATTTCTTTATGGTGCCCCACCCTCTCCTGAAGTTGCTAGAGAAGTCATGGATGGAGTTAAAAAAGTGATAACCAAGTTGGTACCCGATATAGATACTCAAATTCGGGCTATTAATCAAGTAAGTATTTGTTCCATTAAATTGAATAATGAATTGTTCTAGTATTCTGTAATACTTTCAAGAATAATTATTAATACATCTAATTAATTAATTATATTTCACAATCATCATTTTTTAGTTGTTGCTATATCGAGATAGGCAGGAGACTTTTGGAACCCCGTTGGCTCAAAGGGCAGTGAAACAAACAAATCCTGGTAAATATGGCTATATAGCTAAATAATGGAAAATTACTCTATTTTCTCTCTTTGTGTTCAAATTTGACTTTTGAAATACGCTATACTAACATAAAACTCTTTTTAATTATTCATGCAGCTGAATGGTGGATTCATTATGGCTTGTGTGCTCCTGAGCTCCAAAGAATAGCAATTAGAGTTCTTAGCCAGACCACATCAGCTTCGAACTGTGAGCGTAATTGGAGCACCTTTAGCCTCATCCATACGAAAACAAGAAATAGATTAAAGTATATGAGACTACAAAAACTTGTTTTCGTACATTACAACATGAGGTTAAAGTTAAGACGTACAATGAGAAGAAGCCAACGAGAAATTGAAGAGGGTTTCAATCCTATCAATTTGGACTACATTTTCGAAGAAGATGATCCTTTAAGTCAATGGTTAGAGGAGAGAGAGACACCACTACTCGATGGTCAGGACAATTCAAATTGGTTAAATGAAGAGGTTGGTGGTACTACAGAAGGAGGTGATCAACCACCAATAAACGCGCATGATGATTCAGGTTCAAGCCCTGAACGTACACAAAGTGATGACAATCTTGGTTTGAGCCCACCAAGTGATGATGATGGTAATAGTGGTGCTGGAGCTGGGGTTGGGGGGGGGTGGCAGTGGTGGTGGTGGAGGCGGCGGTGTAGAATATAATTATGGATATGATACAGGGACATCATTTGGAAGGGATATATATCCTTCTGATCCTTATGGACTACATGACATACCTGAAAATTATGACTTGGGTATTCCTCCAGGGAACCAATCTTCACAACCCAGGAGAAGGAGGAGTGCTCGTGGTGACCCTAGCGATTCTACTGAAGATTCATATGGTGTGGTTCGTAGTTTTGGCGACTTTGGTTTAGATGGTTCATCATCACAATCATTTGGATCTTATCCAGCATATCCACATTATGCATCTCGTGACTCACATTTTTATCCCAGTGGATTAGGAATCTCAGGATCTAGTGAGTCTTCTTCTACACACTACCCAGAGCCAGCCCCTGCCCCAACTTATAGACATTATTCAGGAGAATTTTCATCACCAGTACATTTTCAAGAGCAACAACAAAATGATGCAAACTTGGGTTCATTCAACTATGTATTTCCACAAGGATGGGGAGATAATTTCCCATCCCAATCTCAAGATACAGATGCAAATTATGAAGACCCTCCACGTCATTCTTTTTGGTGGTGACATGTGTTATATTATAAATTTGTAATATTGTATTCATGCATTTTCAATTATTTATTGATATTTGATATTAATCACTTTTTAAATTCATGTATGTGTAATGTGTATATTGAGTATTAAGTCTATTGAGTATTGATTCATTTTTAGTAACTTTATGACTTAAATTAATTGATTCTTACATTTCTACATCTTTTTACTCATTAAAGTAATGTAAACTATAAAAAAATATGCTTTTTTTTGTAAACAGCGCACTAAAATTAATATAAAAATCATAATGCCTATTAAAAAGCATTTGTAGGTTGAATGAAAGCCTTCAAAATTCATTAAAAATCATGTATTAATGGATTTCATGCTTATTTTTTAATTTTCGCATGGTTGTGCATGCGTGAAAAAAATTCACGACCGTTACGCCCGCTTCCCGTTACGTAACACCCGCGTCTCCCGCGACCCGCGACACCCGCGACCGTTTCGCGACGTTACCCGCGACCGCGATTTCGAACCATGGGTGCAACCAATTTCTTTTTTGCTCTCTAGTATCCTAAAAACCTATCTCAAGTTACCCTTGCTGATGTTTCCACTATTATAGTTATGGAGATAGGATTAGTAAATCCTACTCCCTCCATCTCTTTTACTTATGTCTTGTACATTCCTCGATTTCCTTTCAGTCTAATATCAGTTAGTAAGCTTACAAAGTCACAAAATAGTTTTGCAACCTCCTTTTCTGATTATGTAGTTATTCAAGATCTAAAAACAAGGAAAACAAATGGAACAAGACATGAGGCTTATGGGCTTTACTACATTGAGCCACTCTCTCCTCCCATTGCCTACACAACTACTGCCACACCACTTCAAATCCATTGTCGCCTTGGTCATTTGTCCTTGGACAAGTTGAAGCAGCTAGTTCCTACCTTAACTTTTGTGTCTAATATTGAGTGTGTGTCTTAACAATTGGGAAAACATCATCATGTTCCCTTTGCTTCCCGATTCAACAAATAGGTAATTAACATTATTCAAAATGCTAGGCCATTTTGATGTTTTGGTCCTAGTCATGTCATGTTGGAGTTGGGATTTTGGTACTTTATTATAATTGTCGATGACTACTCCAGGGTGACTTGGTTGTGTTTATGAAAGAACATTCTAAGTTTCTTAATATCTTTTGTGCCTTCTGTTCACAAATAAAGACTCAACTTGATATGCCAGTATGGATACTTCATATTATAATTGTGGATGACTACTCCAGGGTGACTTGGTTGTGTTTATGAAAGAACATTCTAAGTTTCTTAATATCTTTTGTGTTCTGTTCACAAATAAAGACTCAACTTGATATGCCAGTATGGATACTTCATAGTGATAGTGCTAGGGAGTACTTTAGTACCCAATTCAATACCTATATGACTAATTTTGGTATGATCCATCTCATCTTATGCGCACACTCCACGAAAAAAATGGAGTTGCGGAACAAAAAAACAAACATATTCTTGAAATCACTTGTACCCTATTGTATCAAATGAATGTCCACAAAGTTTTTTGGAGTGATGTCATGCTCACAGCTTGCTCCCTCATTCAATAAAATGTCATCCTCTATCCTTGGTGATAAAATTCCATATTCAGCTATCTTTCTTAAGGATCCTTTGTTTTGCTTTCCACCTCATATATTCGGCAAACCATCCTTTGTCCATCAGTTAACTCCAAGAACGAATAAGTTGAATCCTCGTGTTATCAAATGTATTTTTCTAGGCTATTCCTATACTTAAAAGAAATATCGATGCTACAGCCCTACTTTACATTGATTCTTTGTCTTTACAGGTGTCACCTTTTTGAATCTACACCATACTACTCTGATTCCTTGAGTTCTATTGACCTTGATGGGTCCTTTCCTCTGCCTTGCCTTCCAAACCCTGACCTAGTATTTGTGCCCAATCCTCCTACATCTTCATCCAATTTCACTCCTCATCACCTGGATCATCCCAAATTGTAGGCATACACATGGAAACTCAAGGAAGCAAAGCCTCCTCTAGCTTCTAATTTTGTGCCTCTAGTTCCCTCATTAGATGATCTTATTTCTCATGATGTTGATCCTCCTATAGTTGTTCAAAAAAGTATACACACGTGTACCCAACATCCAATCTCTAATTTTGTTTGTTATGATTCTTGTCACCCTTGTATTACTGATTTGTTAGTACTTTATCTTCTATTGCCCTTTCAAAATCTATTTCTAAAGTCTTATCCCATTCTGGGTGGAGGACTGCAATGGTTGAAGAGATGCATGTGCTACATGATAATAATACTTGGGATTTGGTACCTCTTCCTCCTAATAAGTTTGTGGTTTGTTGTCGCCAGGTGTACAATGTGAAAGTCAATCCTGATGGTTTTGTGGCTCTTTTGAAGGCTCACCTTGTTGCAAAGGGAGATGACCCAAACAAGCACGCCATTGATCCCGAGAAACATCATGAGTAGAAATTGAAGAAATCATGTGGCAAGAATGGGAACTACCACCACCACCATCAAAACAGTAGGCTGTCCATCTCAAGCCCTCCATTAATCCTCCTCTTCATCTAAAAATCCTGAATAACACAATGATAATGAAAGAAGACCATCGAACAGTTACGGGACTTAGTTAATTCACTCATGGATAGCAGTTTCAAAGGAAATTTAGGCTAAGGAAAGAGGAAAGAAACAGACAAAACACTATTGCCACAACAAGAAACTGATAGAAGATCGTAAACAATCAATAACAAACACACACAGCACCAAAAAAGCCCACAAGCAGCCACTGGAACATCAGAAGCAGCAGTATAACAGAACCAGTATGCAAAAGACTTCGCATCAGCAAACTATCACAATCACACACAGCATCCAAACAAGGATGCTACATTGCCTAACCAAGAGGAAGAGTGTCCCTATACAATTCTCAAACTAACCAAACAAACAGAGTATCCAAAAAAAAAACACAATGATCAAAATCAACTCAGATAAATCAATTTTTTTTTAGATGATGTTAACACATACCATGTTGAAAAGTTAGAGATGAAGAAAAGAAGTGGAGGAGAAGAAGAGGAGGAGAAGAAGAGATTAAGAAAATAATATAAAGAGGAGGAAAAAAATTGGCAGCAGTTTCCAGGAGTGTTATGCAAAACTTCAGACCTACCACTTATATACTAAAAATTTTTTAAAAAAAAATAAATAATAAATAAAAATAAAAAATCATGGAAGATGAAAATATATATATATAAAAAAAATACTCCCAGTTGCACCACAAAATCTCTAAAATAGCCTATGAGACCATCAGAAACAATAAAAAAAACAACAAAAAAATGACAATATGCTTAAAATACCATGGTTTTCAAAATGAAAAAAAGAAAAAGAAAAGAAAATACGAGAAGTTTTTTTCTTTTTCTTGAATTAAAATTCATTTATTCAATTTCAATTTATAGCCCATTAAAGTGTTATGCGGGTTTTTTTTTTCTATTTATCAAATTCCAAATTGATCTTTGAATTTGAGAAGAAAAAACCATGTCTTAAAATCTTTTTTAAACTTACCCATGCATTTAAAAACAAGTTCCAGTAAAATGTCCATGCTAATTTTTCTTTGCGTGTCACAAATGGCTATCATGTCAATCACTGCAAAGACAAAAAAGAAAACTTTTACAAGAATGGCATAATCCCCTGTCAAGCATTTCTTTACATAACCATAGCCCATTGGACATACTAAAGTCAATAAATGATGAATGCATACCTGAATAATAACATCAGCATGTGCCTTGTTCCGGACCAATTCTGAGAGCAGAACATGATCAAGATAATCAACAAATAAAAAGTTCTCTTCAACTTCATGAAAAGAGATCAAAAGCTTTCTCAACCGTAAACCCGATAAGATGTCAGCTACAACTGGCCACCGAAGATGTTTAGCAATAAGAAGAGCTGCCCACATCTCATCCTCTGTGCGGAGTGCACCAAAAAGTAGAAGCCCTTGACTAGCCCGTTGAATCACTTCTAGAACCTCTGCCATTTGGTATTGTGTGTCATTGCATGCGTGAGAATTTTGCACTTGGATATACTTCGTAAATGGTTCATCACTTGACATCCAAAAATCTAATCCTTCTAGGCAATTCAACATCCATTTTCTTGGACTACTTTCAAGAGGCTCCCTAAAAGGACAGTTGATATGAACAGGGCCACTTGGTGAAGAGGTTGCCCAATACAAAGCAGAGTCGAGAGTGGTAAGTACCATCCGCGCAGGAATATGATCAGTAGGTGGAGGAAGACTAAAGAAAAACCTCACAAAAGATCCAAAATGATTGACCTAAAACATATATTTGAAAATGTGAGTCACTAGGTTCTCAAAAACATAATATGAAGGCAAACGAAGATTATTAGCATAAATCAGAAGCAGTATTTATACCCAAATATTATCCACTTTATCTAAAAGCTTAAGTTGTTCAATTGCAGGCTAACTACGTATATCAAGGTTTAACACCCATTACAGGGCGTAAGAAAATATTTAACCACTATATAATAAATTTGAGCAACAAAAAGTAGAACCTAGGACCTCTTGGCAACCATTGTACTGATACCATGTTAGAATACAATTTTATCTAACAGCTTAATTGGACTAATGATGTATATCAAGCTTTAACATATACAAATCATGAAGCAATAGAATCATAACAAATACTTGAAACATGCAACTCTAGAAGGGTGGAAGACATTAACTACATGTTTGGTACATAGAAATGGAATGGAAAAAAAGAAGTGGGATCAAATTTTTCACTTGATTTTGATTCCATTCCACTTTACAAATCATATGCGACATTAAGAGATTATGCTCTTATCATTAACTCATACATGAAAGCGACGGTGTAATCCCAAGAGGGGGGTGAATTGGGTATTTTAAAATTAACACGCGGAAGCTTGATTTATTTTAATCTTGATTTATCACGTACCCTTTGTATAATATCAATCATCACAACCAACTAATCAATGAACGGCTATACCAATAAACAATCCTAGGTATATATGTAATTGAAACACAAGCTTTACAATATTTTCAGCAGATTTAAATATCAACCCTTAGTTTAAACAATGAACAAGAATATATAAAACAATATTCAACAATATTAATCAATCAAATATCCTTCTTATTCTTGAACAATTGATTAACTAAAATAAAGTAATCTCAGCCAATTAAATTAATTCAGAATTCCAGCAACGTCTGTTTCTCAACTGAAAAATTAAATCATTCAACACATTCACAAATCGATCTAATCAATCAAAGGAACCTCAATTCAATCTCAGCATTCAACA
This sequence comes from Malania oleifera, assembly GCF_029873635.1. Lineage (NCBI taxonomy): Eukaryota > Viridiplantae > Streptophyta > Magnoliopsida > Santalales > Ximeniaceae > Malania > Malania oleifera. The sequence continues at coordinate 33,128,702 of NC_080420.1, read as the reverse complement.
AATTTCCCAATCAATTTAAATCATACACAGCAGTTAATAAGCAAGGTATAAGTGCAGAAAATTAAAGAAGGTAAGGAAAAGAAGAACACCCAGATTTTTTACAAGGTTCGGCTCCCACTTACATCCTTGCCTCAAGCAACCCGCTGTGAGGATTTTCCTTACTCTCTCCATTCAATAGGTGGAGTTCCTCTCTCCGTTGGAAAGTGTAGACCCCTCTCTAGCAAGAATACCCCTCTTGCTAGGCAACAATTCTATCCCCGAATAGTCAAGTTACAAAACACGTAACAGCAGATTTTCGTACAATCAGAGTATTCTCTGAGCGAATTTGTACAATATCAAATCACTAGTATACTCTCAAAAGGTATTGCTATGAAGCTCAAGGAGAAAGGCTAGGTCTTCTGGGTTTTGAAAGCTTTGAACTTGAAGAACAAACCAGAAAATCAGTTTAGAAAAAGTGGAACGGCGCACAGCTGCGTTTAAGAGATAAAATTAATGTTCTTTGATGCTATTTGGTTGCCCTAACATGTTTAGGGTTTAAGAGATAAAATTAATGTTCTTTGATGCTATTTGGTTGCCCTAACATGTTTAGGGTTAGCCTTTTATAGTAAGGTTTGAAATATGACCGTTTGGACATGTTTTGGTAGCATTATCTTTCAAAAACGGAAAGATTTTAGGCTGTTCGCGAGACTTATTGCGTGCTTCAGGCGCCCGACCCAAGTGTTCGGTCGCCTAAACCAATTAAAATTGAATTTCCAAAGTGGCAGTACAGGTTCGGTTGCCTGAACTCTAAGTTCGGTCGCCTGAACCATTCAGTCAACTGAACTTTGAGGTTCGGTTGCCTGAACTCCCTGGGAAATTTCAGCTTCGAACACCCTTCAGTATTTGGGGCATCACTTTTGCTAGAGAACTCCAAATAAGGAGATCTTGGTATCAATAGAAATCGAAGAAAACATACCACAACTTTAGTGTTGAAGACTTTTTGAAAATAAGAAGATATAGATAGAGAAAATCACACGTCAAGACAGCTACAGAAAAAACAAGGGAATTTGGAGAATCCTGTTTTGGGGCTTTTCATTCCAAAAATAATTTTAACCTTTTTGAAATAACTTTTGACCTTATAAAAATATTTTCCAAGTATTTTCAAAGGTATCTAGGTCCAAGTAATTAACCTAAGAGCTTCATAAACAAAGACCAATTGAAAAGTACTTACATGAAACCTAGTTTACAGTACTCATTATAAACTAACTAGGTCTTTATATCCTTAAGCTTGATCTTCATCCAAGCTTTACTTCAATAGCCATCTTTGATATGCTAGTATTCTTCATGGCTTTCCACTATTCATCTTTCATTTTGCTTTTCTATTGAAATACCTATAAATATACTTGAAAGCACAATCAGATGCCTTGGTTAGTCATTATCAAAAAGAGATTAGGCCTGTTAGGCCAACAATACACAGCTCCAAGCAGAACTTCAGAGTTATCCCTCAAAGTTAAATGGTAAGTTGAAGTGTAGAACTGGAAGGACACAGAAGACAGCATTGACCTTTGGGATATAAGTTGGTTTAAAATATAGTAAGAAAAGCAAACAAAAAGAAACCAACTAAACAAAGTAAACAGGAGCACACCAGGTTTAATGACTTTAAATTCTAAATGTAAGAATTTATCGTCATGTACTCATTAGGTTACATTTTCTAGTGGGGATATCTCTGGCCTAGTAGTTGTGCCCACTCTTGGCATCGCCCATCCTGGTTAAACCATATATTAGGGCCAAATTATAGTTAAGGATCCCAGATATCATATATTAGTATTTCAAACCAAATTTGACATTTGAAGGAATGTTACACTGAATTAAATATGAAATTCAACACTCTGCCCCCAATTTCTAAAGACATAGTGCTACCATACCAGCAGTGTAATAAAAGTCGGCAGAGAGGTTGCATTGCACATTATCCCCTCACTTATGGCCCCTGCCTGGGACCAGGGAAAGTGTCCCTAGGCCCTGGCAAATATAGGCATTACTATAAGGTGTCCATGTAGTTAAAAATACATTTTAAAACTTGAATGACTGGAAGAAGAGAAGTGCAGGGATCACACTGGTACCTGTTTTTCTCACCGCCTCCATCAACAAATGCACTGTTGTCACCACTTGATCTAAAACCTTAACGTTCTAGGTTGTCAACTTCAAAAATACATCAAACCTTAAAACTCCTTCACATACAGCTCATCACAAGTGAAGAGGTGAGCACGTACAAATTACCAAAAAAAAACCAATTAAGAGAATGACAACACCTAACTAGGATAATTAATAGAAGGTAAACATAAGAAACATGCATTGGTCTGAGGACCACCAAAGACCTTAACCTGCTCGGTTGTGGCTACCCATGTATGAATGTACATCAAACCATAACCCATCGCAAGTGGAAAGTAAGCAAGTATGACTTACCAAAAAGACACCCACTAAGAGAATAACAACACCTAATTAGGCTGACAAATAGAAGGTAAACACAAGCAACAAGCATAGATCCAAGCACAATCTGGCAACCATGGTTCTAACACCATTTTAAGAAACCACTTGACTTAAAGCTTAAAGTTGTTATGCTCAGAAGCCAGCAAACGGGAAATGCACAACAGCTAGCAAAGCCTGTCTAACAAGAATCTTAATAAAGGAAGGGAAAGGAATCAAAACCAGCAGACAATCAGGATCATAAAAATGAGAGAAGGACAGAGATGGGCGCAACAAATTTTCCTATGATACAGATTACTGCAAAATGAAGCTAGCAGTATGTACACAATACCCAGCAAAGCCTTAACTCATATAACAACAATCTTAGAAAAGAAGGCAAAGAAATCAAAGCCAGCAGATGCTCATGACCATAGAGGGAAAGCACAGAGAGGTGTGAGGAAACATGATTTCCTTCTGTCTTCCATGGACACAGAAAACAAAATGAAGGCAATCTTCCCTTGACCCAAAACTCAAAATTTCAGGAGAAACAACCCATCCACGGTATTTGGCCAGACCTAACACACTCACCAACGGAAAAAGCAAATTCCACAACATCTAAACATAAGAGAGACGTAGAAAAAGATAAGCAATCATCTCACAACCCTGCTTACACAACACTCACATCAGGTGACAGCCTTATGGGCCCAGCCCTCTGCAAAGAATCATTGGTATTTAACCAATTCAAAATCATCCACCAAATAAAAACCTTAAATTTTAAAAGAATCCCAGCCTTTCAAATACACTTCACCAAAATAAAAAGAACTAACAATAGCAAAGCTAGAAAAACCCCAAAACTATTCTCAAGGTCTTAAATTTCAATTTTGATTAAAATTTTGAGGCTTCAAAAAAACAAAAATTCCAATGGAAATTTTTACGTCAATCATGGTCTTAAATTTCCACAAAATTGTCAAAACTTCCATCGAAATTTCCGATTTCCATCACCCTCGAAATCGAAACGGTAGTCGATTCCCGTCTTGCACAATTTCTATCGAAATCTCAACAAATCATCCAAAATTTATCGAAATCTCAAAATTTTAGCGAAACTTGTCGAAATTTTAACTATTTAATGAAATTTCATCAGAATTCAAATGAGAAATTTAGGAGTGAAGTGAAATTTCTATCTTTATTTATTTTATTTATTTTATCGAAACAAAAGATTATTACAAGTGCTTCTAAAATTATATGAAAAAATGAACTTACAGTAACATTTTATTTAATCATTCATGTCTTAATTATCATTATTTGTATAATAAATAATATTTAAATGATTTTTTCATTTCATTTATATTAACTGAATATGTTTAATGTACATTATCTTACAAATATGTTTGATACTGATACTATTTTACAACTTTTCCACCTCATACAAACATAGATGTATTTAATTTGTAATATATTAGTCCTAAAACTTATATTATTATGTTTGTTAACCATTTCTAAAGTTTCACAAAGAATTCCATGTTTTACTACTAATTTCCATTTTTTTTTAAATCAAAAACAAAATTTTCGTCGAAATTTCTGTACTTTTGGAGCTTTGAAATTTAAGTTGAAATCGAAATTTAAGACCTTGACATCAATTTCAATTTTAAAACATGATGGAAATGCATATTGCATGGAATTATTTTTATGAAACTATTCATAGACATAATAATGCAAGATATATACTAAAGTAAAATAAATAGCATACATCAAGGATAGATATGTGCTGTAAAAGGCACAATAGCTGTAATATAAGAATCATATTACACAATTTAATTAATAAAAATGAAATGATAAATTAGTTAAATATTATTTATTATACAAATACAACTAATTCATACATAAACTGTCAAACAAATGCTGTAGCTAATATCTAAAATTTAATTTTTCACATAATTTCAAAAATCTGAAATCTATCTATATCCTTCTTGTAATAATTTTCATTCCTAATGAATAAAAAAGGTACGGTGAACAAGAAATTTAAATCTGATTTTTAAATATCAAATTTGAATTTCTAGGAAAGTTTATTCTACAGTTAAAAGTTTAACAAATTTTGCTCAAATTTCTAGATTTTGATAAATTTCGGTGATTCATGGAAATTTCAGAACTGCCATTTAGATTTTGAAGGTCGTAGAAAGTGGAATTTCGACAATTTCATGGAAATTTAAGAGCATGGTTACTGTATTAAAAAAATAAATAAATAAATAAAAATAACTTGACATAATCAAGTAGCAAATATCATTGTTCTATTGAAGGTTAATATTGTTTTTCCCCCATTGCAGCAACAATGAACTCTTTTTTTCCCCTGTGGAATCAAAATTCGGGGATGATGGAGAATCCGGGTTTGTTCTAATACCAATTGACGTACGACAGCAAGGAAAAGAGAAGAGGTGGAGAAATAAACATATACTGCTTCGCAGGCTGTCAGAAACATTTCTCTACCTCCTCTTTCTCCTCACTGCCCACCAATTGTATTAGAACTCTCTCTCCCTCTCTCTGTCATGATGGACTGCTTCGCAGGCTGCCAGAAATATTTCTCTAAATCTTCTCTTTCTCCTCACTGTCTTACATTAATTGTATAAGATCTCTCTCTCTCTCTCTCTCTCTCTCTCTCTCTCTCTCTCTCTCTCATGATGAACTGCTTTGCAGACTGCCAGAAACATTTGTCTACCTCTTCACCTACTCCTCATTGTTGTACATCAATTGTATTAGAACAAAACCTTATTCTCCACCATCCACATTGTGTTTCCCCAAAGTTTGATGCCATGGAAAAAAAAAAAAAAAAAAACAGAGTTCATTGTTGCTCTGATGGGAAAAACACAATCTAAACATTGAGTAGAATGGTGAGATTGATGATAATTGCTACATGATTCTCTCTCTCTCACGATGAACTGCTTTGCACGAACCTCATATGTCAATGTCACCCCCACCCATGATCTTAAATTTCCACAAAATTTTCGAAATTTCCGATTTCCGTCACCCTCGAAATCAAAATAGCAGTTGATTTCCGTCTTGCATAATTTCCGTTGAAATCTCAACGAATCATCCGAAATTTTGGCGAAACTTGTCAAAATTTTAACTATATGATGTGACAAATTTCTAGGGAATAAATTAGGAAATTTTATTTTTTGAAAATAAAATCTGAAATTACTATTTCAGATTCTAGTAGTTTTCGTTTCCTGTTTTCTAGCCTAGAGAACTGCTGATTTTGCGCCTTCCTCTACTATTTATCTTGCAATCGTGTCTCTTGAAATTTAATAAGAATGGTTATTATTCTTCTCAAAAAACCTTCATGGTATGAGACCCTCGTGCTCTTTTTCCATTTTGTTCTTTCTTCTGATGATGTCGTATAAGTCAGCGATGATCGGCGCCCAAAGAAATCCTACAGGCTCTTCCGGTACTTCCGAAACAATTCCTCCCAAGCCTGAATCTTCCGATTACTATTCCCAGAATTCAGCCCTTTATCTCACGGTTACAAAACTCAATGGACACAACTATCTCGAGTGGGCTCAGTCCGTAAAATTGGCGATCAATGGTAGAGGAAAAATGAGGCATTTGACTGGCGAAATATCGAAACCTGCTGCTGCTGACCCTAATCTAAAAACATGGTAGTCTAAAAATTCTCTTATTATTGCTTGGCTCATCAATTCCATGGAACCTGTCATTGGAAAACCTCACCTATTTCTCCCCACTGCTAAAGATGTCTGGGAGGCCGTTTGAGATCTTTATTCGAACCTGGAGAATTCTTCTCAAATATTTGAGTTGAAAGGAGATCCAAGCAGAATGATCGCGATGTTACTACTTATTACAATGAATTGGTAACGTTATGGCAGGAACTTGATCAATGTAATGAATATGTTTGGGAGAATTTGAACAACCATGCTCGCCACAAGAAGAGAGAGGAAAACAACAGGGTTTACATGTTTTTAGCCAGCCTTAATCAGAGTTTGGACGAGGTTTGAGGTGGCATTCTCGACAGAAAGCTATTGCCCTCTACTCGGGAAGTTTTTTCGGAATTTATACGTGAGGAGTCAAGGAGAAAAATCATGTTGCACAACACTGAACTTGGTTTCAACCTAGAACCTGAGCTCTACTCTTGTGTCAATAGGTGTTGATTTTGACAACGATGGGCATAAGAAACCGTGGTGCGAGCATTGCAAAAAATTGTGGCATGCGAAGGAGACATGTTGGAAGCTTCATGGTAAACTAGCAAATTGAAAGTCAAAATCCAAACGTGACAGTCACGCCTACCAAGCCACTGCTGAAGAGACTCAGGAGCCTTCTACCAACTCGGATGCAGTCCCTTTTTCCAAGGAGCAATTAGAGCACCTGTACAAATTGTTTCAATCTCCAAAACTGTCCTTAACTTCGTCTTGTTCTTTGGTACAGAAGGGTAACTCTCTTTCTATTGTGTTTTTGGTGTTATTCCTAACTCTGTTCATTCTTGGATAATTGATTCTAGCGCAACTGATCATGACTGGTTGCTCAAAACTGTTCTCATCCTATAGTCCGTGTGCAGGCAATAAAAGGTCAAAATTGCATATGGTTCACTCTCGGTAATTGCCGGGATAGGAACTATCAAACTCACTTCGTTGTTAACTCTCCATGATGTGCTCCACGTTCCCAATTTGTCTTGAAATTTGTTGTCCATCGGTAAAATTACCTCTGATCATCAATGTCAAGCTAATTTCCACTCTTCTTATTGTGAGCTTCAGGAATTGACCATGGGGAGGATGACTGGCAGTGCGAAGGAAAAGGATGGACTCTATTATTTTGATGATGGACCTAACTCGAGTAGACAATGTCAAAGTACTTTCTTAAATTATGTTTCTATTTTCAAAGATAATGATATCATGTTATGTCATTATAGGTTAGGACATCCTAGTTTTCAATATTTAAAATACTTGTTTCCTAATTTATTTCGGAATAAAAGTCCATCTTCATTTCAATATGATGTGTGTCAGTTTGCTAAACATCATGATGCATCCTTTTCCACCCAACCTTACAAACCAACTACATCATTTACTGTGATTCATAGTAATATCTGGGGCCCATGTGGATCATCTACGTATTTTGGCAAAAAATGATTTGTGACCTTTATTGATGATCACACGAGATTAAGTTGGGCTTATTTGATGAAGGAAAAATCTGAAGTGGAAACAATTTTCAAAAACTTTTACACCATGGTACAAACACAAGTTCAAAAAAATATTTAAATATCGTGGAGTGATAATGGTCGAGAATATTTCAAAAATATTTTGGGCCAATTTTTTCTTGAAAAAGGATTTGTTCATCAAAGCTCGTGTCGACACTACGCAAAAAAATGGTTTGGCTGAAAGAAAAAACAAGCACTTATTGGAAGTAGCTCTGGCATTGCTTTTTACCAATCAGGTACCTAAATATCTTTGGGGTGAAGCTGTTCTTACTACTACACATCTCATAAATAGAACACCTAATAAGTTTTTAAGCTTTGAAACACCTTTTGATGTTTTTCATAAGTTTTATCCAACAAATCAACTTTGTTCTTCATCACCACTAAAGATATTTGGTTGTACTGCTTTTATTCATATTCATAGTCATAATCGAGGAAAACTTGAACCCCGAGCCACAAAATGTGTGTTTGTTGATTACACTTCCACTCAAAAGGGTTATAAATGTTTTGAACCTATTTCCAAAAAAATGTTTTTTAGCATGGATGTTACATTCTTTGAATTACATCCCTATTTCATGCCTCATCTTCAAGGGGGGAACCAAAACAAAGATTCGGCTGTGTTTCATGATTTTTTCCAAACTGAAGACTCGCAAAATGATCCTTCTCCAACTTTGATTATTCAACCTCAAAACCCAAGCTTTTTATACCAGGAGAAAGTGAGTCGAGTTTTTAAGATACTGAAAATGCACGTCCTCCTACAATGCCATCTCATGATGTTCATGATCCTATAATGACTAACAAAGGAGAAATAGAAAAATAAAATAAATAAAATAAACAAAAATAACACCGCAGCGTTGGCGCCATTTGACTTTGTCTACTCACGTAGAGATAACTCAAAAGAGAGGGTCCTCCAATCCTTTATATTGTCCAGAATCCAAAAACCCTGCAGGTAATGTCCTCACCGAGCCTTTACCTCATGTTCAGTCCATTTCATCTTCAAGTTCTGAGTCTTCTAGTGATCTGACAAATTTTACGTTGGCTATCAAACGCAACTGTCCTCCTTTACCTAGGCTTGGGACCGACTGTGTGTGAAAAAATTAGGGCATTAAGTGCATCATAGGCGGAGTTTTAATTTGTAATATATTAGTCCTAAAAATTATATTATTATGTTTGTTAACCATTTCTAAAGTTTCACAAAGAATTTCATGTTTTACTACTAATTTTCGTTATTTTTTCAAATTGAAATTGACATTGAAATCGAAATTTCCGTCGAAATTTCCGAACTTTTGGAGCTTCGAAATTTGAATCGAAATTGAAATTTAAGATCTTGCCCCCACCCACCCTATGGTCTCATCTGCAAGAATACTAAGTCCTAAATCACTATTCCACACTAGATAACCCAACCCCTGAAACCCCTCACCATTGTATCTTCGCCTCTCTCACAACCTTAGTCTCTTCTATTCTTTCAAACCTCTTCAAAATCAATATCTTGCTACCTTTGTTGTCCTTCGTCGTGACAATGACAATCCTGACCACTACATCCTTTGGTGTGGCCTAACCCACAATAGACCATTGAGCATCCATCGCTTAAACCAAAAAAAAAAATCTCAACTAACAAGAAACAGTTCACATTTGAAGGGTGAGGTAGAGCCTAGTGCATCACAAAAAGAAATAAAGGACATTGTTTCTTCATCTCCCTTTCAGAGGAGGTACGGCATTGTCTAGAAAAAGAATTGTGATCATTTCTCTTTACCAAAACATCAAAAACCCTTGGGTGATGATTTTTATGGAACCCAATCATATTACCTTGCTTTAACTCAGGGAAAACACAACTGGAAGGTTCATCTTGTTGAAGAAGAAACCGCAAAAGGGATTCTTGCAACCGTCTGTGTACAAGACAGTAAAGGTGCTGGCTTGGAAAAATATTTGGGAAGACTTGAAAGGAAAGGCTCAAGGAAGTAACAGACCTAAGAACCATCGGGAATTGCAATGCTACAACCACAGCTTCTGGATTGTGGTAAAGAACTTTGTTAAGCAACCACTTTATCTAAAAGCTTAACTTATTAGGTTGTGGACCAACAATGTCTGTTAAGCCTTAACATTCCCCTGCACATGCAGCCTAGTTGCATACGGAGAGAAACAAACACGAATAGCACACATATTGGGAACTTCATAATTTTTTTTAACAAACATACATTACATGAGGACAAGAGACCTAGAATCCGGGGCATCCTGGAAACCATGGCTTTGATACCATGTTAAGCAATCACTTTACCTAAAGCCTAAGCTATTAGGCTGTGGGGCCAACAATGTATATCAAACCTTAACAAATTCAAATCCAAGAAACACTCTGTTTTTCAAGAATTGTACCTCCATTTTGTTTTTTTTTTTTTTCCTCTTCGCTTTTGTGTTTCTTCTTTGTTTTTATCAGGATTATCAATGGTTATGTTAAGGAGATCTCCTATTCTCCTGTTTGTATATTCTTAACCTATCAATGAATTTCTTTTCTTTCTTTTTTTTTGCTATAAAAAAAAAAAAAGATTATTACTCTTCAAAGTCACATGAACGTACTGCTCCAGCTATAATAAATTGTCATTGAAAGGCTCTTTGTCAAGAAATCTACATGTAAGGAATTACCAACAACTTTAATTTAGATGATAATTTCATTCTAAATGCTTATATGCAAAGGAATTAAAGGCATCACTGATACTGTTAATGCATTCATGGGCCACCCTTTAATGTATAGTTTAAGATATGCAAAATAGTTTTGATGTAGCCAAAAACTGAAGAATTTAAGTAGTCTACAAAGTATTTTCTACTCCCTTTAAAGTAAAATGCATTGTTAAAGAAAGAAATAGAACAAGAACTCCAAGAAAGAGCCACTCTAGTCTCTCCAAATCCCATTGTATATAAATGCAGTTTACCCTGCTATACATAAATGCAGTCTAAAATTTAATACAAATCTCTTTTCACTTAAAACAAGTTTAACCCCAAAATCCTTTACTGATTGTTTACAGTCAGCAGTCAGTGACAGTGAAGGACAATCACTAAGACACCAGATAATAATTAAAAAACACAATCTCTCAAATGGAAGGTTATTATGAGGAAAATAATATGGTAAAGAGAAGGAAAACGAACACCAGCTACACAGTTTTATACAAAATTAATATATTAACCTGATTAATTGCTTGGTTTGCCCCAGCCTCCTGCAGCTCAGGAGGACGATCCGCTGTGAGTAACAAAATGGGTACAAAGTCTTGACTAGCCTCCACAACCTGTATGCAACAACTTATCAGATATTATTATAAAATGATTGAAATTAAGAAACTATATCATGAGCAACATACAATGAACATTCAAAGTTAATCTTGGAGGACGTGACAGAGAGATCTTAACACTGTGAACCTAAGAAAACAAATAAGCGGCAATTTAATACCAGCTTCTAAGGGTGTCAGGCAAGGAGAACCTTTGTCCTCATTTTCCTTTTTTCTTTTTTTGGATAAAAATAGAAGCCATACTACATAGAATGGAAGACACAATGTGTGAAGACCAGGAATCCACCAAATAAAGCAAGAAACCCCCCTAAGAAAAAGAAAAAAGGAAAAAACAAAAAACAGTGGTCAACCCCTTAACAAAATAACAGTACACAATGTTAAGCAAAGAAAACCCTTTTCAACCCCTTCCCATCATAATTTACCGAGCTCTTCAATTTCGCTCATTTCCTTTGTCTCTTTCCATCATAATTTACCAAGCTGTTCTATGGTGATGTGGTTTGTTTGCTGTGTTGTGGAGTATATAAATGGAAAGGAAAAATTGCATTTTTAAGGGGAAGAAAACTTATTGGGTTTTTGTTTGGGATAAGATTCGGTATTTGGCATCTTTACAGGCTGGTGCTGCTTCTTGTTTCAAGGGATTATGTCTTGAAGATGTTCAGTTCAGCATGATTGGTCCATTATTTTGAATTAATTGTTTTGTTTTTGTTTTCTCTCTTTTTTTCGGAGGATTCATTATTCTCCTGTATTCTATATTCTTCACTATTAATATACTTCTTCTTTTACAATAATATATAAATATATATATCTGGCAAGGTTGCCATGGTTGTTCTCACAATAAGGGGGAATAAAGGGAATAAAAAAGGCTCATGCAAGCTTAAGAATTATTAGTTCAATAAAAGAAGGGGATGAACAAAGAAAATCAGCTACAAGAATTTTGATTATTTATTTGCATCTGATAAATAACATTAGAAATAAAATTAACATAAAATAAAACTTACAGCAGGAAGAAGATTTGAGACTGCAGTGCCCGATGACGTAATCACTACTGCTGGTTTATGAGATCCTCTCGCATAACCAATGGCATGAAATGCAAGTGAGCGCTCATCAAAGCATGACATGCAAGTTGTAAGTGGATGTGTGGAGGCAGCAACAGCAAGGGGAGAGGACCTTGATCCTGGAGCTACACAAAAATACTAAAATGAAGAATACATCAGGAACATATACCCCACCTGATGTAGAATAGAATGTTAATGCTTAAACTCACCGTCAAACCAAGTCGACAGCATTCCTCAATTATTAGTGATGCCCACACAGTATTGATGTTTGCATAGTGTTTCTCATTGTAACTCAAAACTCTGGAACAATCCAACTGATCATAAAAAAGACAAGAGTTTGAACAACCTTCAATGAAATTTATTCCATTCAAACAATTCTAAAGTATAAGTTTTAAAATTTTAAGTTGTAAACTGAGAACTTCTATGGCAAGGAATCAGAGAAAAATGGACTACGCAAATACTGCATGATAGACAAAACAAAGTAATAATCTTCTTAGATTGGTATTACAGAAAATGAGATAACTGAATAAATATGTTAAGAAAGAGAAGAATTATTGAGTAAGACTGTAAGAGTACAACCAGAAGTCTTCACAAGAATAGATGCAAAAAAAACCAAAAAAAAAAAACCAAAAATCAAAAGTTAAAATGAAAGAAAAAAAAAAAAAAACACACATGATAAATAATATGGTTAGGTGGGACATTGTGCATGGGGTAGCTCTAAGGAGGAGTGGAATTGGTCTCTACAATTTGGTGTCTAAAAATACTGCATTTTGGGCAAATGGTTGTGGAGGTTTCCCTTAGAGGCGAACTACATTTAGCATAAAGTTATAAGATGAAAAAAAAAAAAAAACGATAAACAAAGAAATTTATTTTTTTGATAACAAAAGAAGATATCATTAATAGATAAAGAATTTACAAGAGGGAGAATGAGACATGTCTGAAGACGAACTGAAACACTCCAAGACTAAACAAAAAACATAAAAAGAAAACAAGGAAAAAGAGATTATCAAGGCCACATGTTCCTCCAATCTCTTTAAAACTCCTGAAATCTTGCCTCTTCAAAAACTCCATAACCGACACACCACAGAGAGGCCAAGTACTTAATTTTTTCACAAACCAGAATCTGGTTCAATTTTTTCCCAGAAAATATCCGAGCACTACATTCCATCGATAAACCCCATAATAATGAGAAAAAACCACACTTCCATAAAGTTGCCCCATCCTTTCTTCTACCAAAGCCTGTGAAGGATATTTCTAAGAAGTCTTCCACCGAGGGAGGACAAACCCAGCTTTCTCCCATAACACTAAAAGGCATATTCAATATACTCCAAGCAAATTCACATTGCAAAAGAAGGTGAGAAGCTGTCTCAGAGTTCTTGTAATAGAGCTCACATATGTCGGGAGAGGGAGCCTTCAAAGGTCTCCTAATTTGCAACAAGGTTATTAGTATTTATCTTATCAAGCACAACCAGCCAAGTGAAGGCCTTTATTTTAGGGGAACCTTAGCCTTCCAAATAGTAGACTATAGCAGGAAAGAAGAGTTGGAATGAATCAAAAATTCAAAAAATGATCTACAAGAAAACACTCCTTGACTGGTCCAAAAATCAAGAATGAATGTCCCTCCACGAAGAAAGATTACTCCCACTCAATAAAGATACCAAAGATGACAATTCCATCATCTCCCTATCTTTGAGAGGTATCCTAAAATGAAGATTCTAGGAAACCAAACGACGGCTCAAGTCACCAAAAAAAAAAAGGCTTTATTTTTCTCAGTAGATGAAAGAGACAAGGGAAATAAGCGAAAAATGTTGCATTTCCCAGCCAAGGGGCTTCCCAAAAATGAATATGAGAATCCCTCCCCACCTCAAATTCAGTGTGAGGGGTGAAAGAAGGATACATCTCAGAAATGGACCTCCATGGACTCCCAAAAGAGCATCATATTAGCATTGGTATCCCACCCATTCTCATCCATCCCAAACTTACTTCTTATTACCAAGGTCTTGAATTTTGATTTCGAATCAAATTTCGAAGCTCCAAAAGTATGGAAATTTCGACGGAAATTTCGATTTCGATGTCAATTTTGATTTCAATTTGAAAAAATAACGGAAATCAATAGTAAAGCATGAATTTTTTTGTGAAAATTTAGAAATGGTTAACAAACATAATAATATAAGTTTTAGGACTAATATATAACAAATTAAATACATCTATGTTTTGTATGAGGTAGAAAAGTTGTAAACTTTTATGTGTATCAAACATATTTGTGAGATAATGTACATTAAACATATTCAGTTAATACAAATGAAATTCATAAATCATTTAAATATTATTTATTATACAAATAATGATAATTTAGACATGAATGGTTAAATAAAATGTTACTGTAAGTTTATTTTTTCATATAATTTCAAAAGAACTTGTAATAATATTTTGTTTCGATAAAATAAATTAAAATAAAATTTTCACTTCACTCCTAAATCTCTCATATGAATTTCGATGAAATTTCATTGTATAGTTAAAATTTTGACAAGTTTCGATAAAATTTCAACATTTCGATAAATTTCAGATGATTCATTGAGATTTTGATGGAAATTATGCAAGACGGAAATTGGCTGCCATTTTGATTTCAAGGGTAACGGAAATTGGAAATCGGAAATTTCGACGGAAATTTCGACAATTTGGTGGAAATTTAAGACCATGCTTATTACCTTATACCATACAGACGATTCTTCTAGAGGGAAGTGCCATTGCCATTTAGCTAGAAGAGCAGTGTTTTTAGACACCAATTTGCCAAGATCCAAAACCCCCTCTTTTTTAGATCTACAAACCTCATTCCAACTCACTAGATGGTCCCTACAACTCTCCTCACAGGACCACACAAACTCCCTTATAATCCTCTCAAGCCTACTAGCAATCCCCACTAGAATCTTATACACAAATAGGAAATATAACGAGATGCTAGGAAGACAAGACTGAATCAAAGTAATTCTACCCTAAGAGAGATGAAGGCTACCTTCTAACCATCTAGTCTCTTCGTCACCCTTTCCACTACCAGGTTCCAAAAATCTGCGACTCCCCCAAAGGGACACCTAAGTAAGTCAAAAGCCAATCCAGTATACCACACCCCACTTCATTTGCCCGCTCCCTAACATGCTTGATTGGCACATTAATAGTTGCTAAACCACTCTTCCTCAAATTAATTTAGGGTCAGAACACCCTCTCGAATATATTAAGAATACCCAAGACTCTCCAAAGAGAAAGACCATGATCGCCTAAACAAAAGATGGTGTCATTAGCGAACTAGAGATGCAAAACCACTACAGCCTCTCTCCCCACTTCTTGACCTCTAACCAAACATATACTACAAGGACAAACAAAAAAGGGGATAATGGATCACATTGTCTAATACCCCTCAAAGTACCAAACCAATATTTAGGCTCAACATTCACAATCTAAAAACCACACATTAGACAAACAACCCCTGATCCAGCAAGGCCAACACACACCAA